>NC_089145.1:47499926-47799926 GCF_009819655.1 Sylvia atricapilla
TTGGGTTTTTATTTGTAAAAAATGTCTACATAGATACCTAAGTTGGAACATTATTAAAATGAGAAAAAGTTAGGAATTAAATGAGATGCTTTATACACACATGCAGCAATAGTTCAGGCATACTGCAGGATTTCATTATTATAGACACTTCAGAGGTATGTATGTGCACACACTTGCTCATTAGAAATATTGCATTTATATTTCATGTGATTTCTACTGCTTTCTGAAACATTTATATTTATATGCTAGAAAAATATGAACAGCATGGCATAGAGCACCATTTTAAAAAAAATTAAATATGCCATTGGACCTCTCCTGGGTCTTTACTTTGCAGCTTCTCTAACTGGTAAATTAACAGGGATTTTTCAGGATGCACTTGTAGGATTTGAACATATTTCTCTACTGGAAAAGTTATTTCATGGAAATAAAAATCTGAAGATAGCTGCACCTTTTTATCCAGTACTGGGTTTTAAAGAACTTAATAGCCTCTCAGTATTTTTAATGCCTGTGATATTACACAGCTAACAAATAATTTCAGAATTCAGTTACCACAATTAGGAATTTGAAGCAGGTGGCTCAATAATGGGGCTTTTTCATTTCATTTATTAGAAGGGGGAGGAAAAAGCCCAGCAACGCAGAGCTTCATTTATTTTCATCAGCTCCACAGTAAGAGCATGGCAATTTGCAACACCAGAATCATTTCAAGTACAGCTTTGCATACATCATTCATTTCTTTAGTTTTAAAAGCTTCTTATCGTTCAACCAAAATTTGAAAAGATAATTTCCTGTCTAAAGTCCAATCTGGTCTGAGCATCCTGGCTGCTTTTTAACACTATGTTGGCTTTCTCGGTAGGCAGATGGAGTGTCGGTGTCACTGCTGCGTGACCCCCCAGGTGAGTGTGACTTTTCGCCTGCGTGTGCCTGTGCGTGACACATCCGCAAGCAAGAGAGCCGCGCACGATATCCAATTTCCAGCTCGAAGTTTGCCTCACCCTCCTCCCGTTCGCTAGGAAGAGAGTTTAATTCAATCTCGCCGCAGTCCCGAGGCCGGCAGCGGTCCCGAGGAGCAGCCCGCTGCCAGCAGGAGGATGCGGTGCTCGCAGCAATGCCGCCGCGGGTCGCCGCCCGCAGGGCACGGCTCCGGCAGGCTCGGGCCGCCACCGGCCTCTCCATCGCGCCGCTCCTTACCTGCTCTGCGTGTGTGTGTGTGGGGATATGGGGGCTCGCACCTCGCACGGAGCCCCTCTGCCTTCCAGGGAACGCCGCTCCCGATGCACGGTCGGCCCGGGAGACACTTTGCTGGCTGCTCCACTAACGTGATGTGTTTATGCTGCCTCGAGAACAACAAAGCTCTGTTGTTCTTGTGCCAGAATAAAGGAGTTTCACGCTAGGTGAAGGTGCCTCGATTTCTGCATTGATCGTGAGGGGTCTGGGCGTCAATGAAATGTAGTAATAGTCTAAGGCCAGGTGAGAGGCCTTACCGTGCAAATAGCAGGTTGCTCAGGTTTAAGTAAAACAGAGGCCTTCAAGTAGCCCCAGGTGCTGCCAGTGGTAGGATTTGCACCCTCGGAGTGTCTCACAATTCAGGGATCAGTTCAATGCTTCAACCACAACTGCTTTTGCAGAGCATGGGTGGGCTATTGCTGTCCACTGTCCGTCAGAGAACATGCAGTCCCTTCTACCCACAGGAATTCCCATTAGAAACCTCCCTCTGGTTCAGAATACAAGCAGCAACTTTGTTTGGAAGCAATCTCTCTGAAGACTTTGAAGCCCCCCTGCACTGTACCATGGGCCCTGTGAAGCTGAACCAGCTTGTGTTTGCTACTGGGCTTAGTGCCCAACAAAGAGCCCCTTACCATGGCAGAGAGAATCTGTTACACACGATACCATATTAAGCAATTAACAGGGTTGTGGGGCTGAGCCTAGTGCCTATCCTCTGCAGTTTAATCATGTCTCTGTTTGCAAGGTTTCTAGCAAATAAGACATACATGTTCCTCGCATTAGCACATCAACAGTGTCTACGGGAAAGGCAGAGACACAAGGCGCACTGCTGATCTGCTCAGGAACAGAGTCATATTGGGCAATACTAATCAGAGGAAGTGCAGCTTCTCAGCTGACTGCTCCTGTTCTGACTGCACAGTCAGCTGCCTGCAGACAGGATGCCTTCATGGTAAGTTCTTGTCCAAACATGTTCAGCTCCATGTGGAAATTTTGCAATTATTTTGTATGAATATGTACTTGACAGTAAGCATTACTGAAAAGATTCTCCTTTTGCCCAGGTATTACTGCTTTCAGACCAGGTAAGGAATATCGGTGATAATTTAAAATTAAAAAAAAAAGGCAAAAAGGAAAAAAAAAAGGGAAAAAAAGGGATGTGATTCTTAGCCCTTAGGAGCTGTCTTCTGCAAAGGCATGGGAGGGCTACTCGGCTGCACAGGCACAGCCTTCAGGGCTCTTTGAACCAGCAGCCTCAACACAGCTCCACCTGCCCTTGCAGTAGGAGGGTGCCTCAGCCCCAGTCTCACGTTCTGCAGCCCCAGGGAGGGAAAAGAAAACCCTTGTTTTAGTTAAAACCCTTGTATATAGTTAATACCCTTGGATCTCCTCCATGCAGCCACTCCTCCCACTGCTGGCACAGCTATCTGCTCTTTGACAGAAGCTCAACAACCCTGTGTAAAATTGTCCTTTCTCATGCTGGAGGGAACACGAACCCCCTGATGTTTCATTTAGATTGACACAGTCCACAGTTAAATTCATCCCAAGATAGTGTATGCTACTTCAGTGTAGTTCATTGCAATATTCAGGGTAATGGTAGGATTCCACTGAAATGGGAATCATGCAACTATGAACCTTGGGGACTGGATCCATTACATTACATTACCATTTACATTAAGGTATCTATGAATACCTTATATGCTGAATATCCAGAAAAAAGTGAATTGACATGAAGAGGCAAACTCTGTAAACTGACTCACTCTGGGTGCAGCCCACACAAAGAGGTACATAGGGAGCCTCAGATAGGTAAAGATGCTGTAGAGGGTGAAGGAAGACTGTGCAGTGAGTGGAACACTATTGCAGAAGGAATGGACACTACAGACTTGAGTCTGAAGAAAAAACTGAAGCACCCCAGGCCTTTCATTCCCCATGTATAAATGGAGATTATTTTATCAGTCATCTAATGAAATGATTTCTGAGTATAACTGAAATAGGGAGATATGTGTCTAAGATAGATGAATGGACAGATGGTTTACAGTCTCATCCTGCCCACCTGCTGCAGAACACAGCTAAGCCTACTACAACTGTGTTATTTGTGAAACATAGGAACTGCTGGTCCAAAAAAAACCCCAAAAACCCAGTGAAAGATGCAATAACAGCAGTAATGAAGGCAGCTCTCATATTTGCACAACAGTTCATATTTCCAACTAGCTAACAATTACTTCAAAAAGATGTAGCTATGCTATTTTTTGGCAGACAAAAACTTGAAATCCTGATGTGATCTATGCTACTGGTCTCTTCCAAACACTAGCTGCCTCAGTAAAACAGAGATCAAGATTCCACATTGTGACATGATGTAAACCTGCTCCATCATCTGGACATTGAACTGACTTGCTTACTTTAGAAAAGGAAACATTGCCTAGTGCTTAGTTTGTTTCCAGAATAGAACACTTTTCATTCTTTATGACATCCTAAAGTAGCTATAGCCAGATTCTGCAATGATCTATTTGACAGTAGGGAGTCCCATGAAGTCTACAATAGTTCTTACTGACTTACTACAGTAGTTCTTACTGTCATGCCATAAATTTTACTAGAATGATAGAAGACTCACATTGCTTTTGTGATCAATGAAGCATTTCCTTATTAACCAGGGACACCAGTCCTGTCCTTTCTGAAGTTAGTGAGAAATAATTTTGCTTTTTATATACATTTTTATAAGGCCTTACTACTGCTTCCAGTGCATCAGTGATGAGTTAAATATTGGCATTAAAATTGTTTACTTTTGTTGGATGGTTTGTTGGTTACTATAACCCAGAATGTAATTTCTGGTTATTCTTCTGTTGTTAGTCTTTCCCCTCAAAATTTAGGAAGAGGAATGTTGTTACAGCCTTAAATTTATCACTAAAAACTGATGAACGTTGGTGAAATGGAAAGAGGCTGGTTTTATTTAAGCATTCAGAAATTGATATCTAATTAAATTTTGAAATGAAATGTTAAAACCAGTGGGTGACAGACTGTCTGTAGGCGTGTCCCCTGAGGTGCTCCCTATTTTATTTGTTAATGATCTTTCTTCATTGCCCACACTAAGCCAAGCTCTACCAACTACTGCTATAGTACCATTATTCAGCATTTAGTTTCTTACAATCTTAAAAAAATAAAAATAATAAAAAAAATTAAAAAATTAGTAAAAAACCCCCTATATTTAATTAGTTGCTCTTTTAAACTCTCAATGGCTGGTTCTCTTCTGTGTACAGATACTTACTTTTACCTTTTTCAAGTACTAAAGTATTGTTTTGCAATCACAAGATTCTGGCAATGACAAAAGTGGGGATATGGGGAAATTAATGTACTAAAACTGGTATGACAAGAATATGCACGTGACCAAAGACTGAGACCTGATTTTAACTATTCTACTTGGAAAAATATAGATGTGTAAAGAAATAATGTGAGGGTAGATATGCAGCCTCAACGCTGAATTTTAAACTTTTACTTTTTTGGAATTTTTCATTTTTTCTTTCTTTTTTCCCCTGTCTCCCTTCTCTATTAAATCAATGTCAAGAGACTACTTCTGTCTGACCTTAAGTGAATAGAAATTTTCATTACCTTTAGGTCTTTGCAGTTATCACTAAAGAAAATATTTAATATTTTCTTCAGTTGCATTTTAATGTGTTTGTTTGCTTAGGTTTTTGGGAGGAGGAGGATGCTGCTTTGTTTTGATTTTTTTTTTTTTTTTTTTTTTTTTTTTTTTTTTGTCATCACTGATACATCTCTGATATAAAGAAAGGCACTGGAGAAATGCATTAACAAGTACATGCAGTAGTCTTTTCAGCCTGTGCCACTGGATGGCTCAATGTGTCACAAAAGAAATCTCTCTTAGCAGTATAAGCTAAATCCAGTTATTCAGTTTGTGAAGAAGCTACTTCTCAAGGAGAATCTGAATATATTTTGCTAAAGGTATGAAGATCAGAGCAGCCATGGTAGTTTTGTTATTGCAAACTGTGAAGTTTCCTTTATCTACAATTCTGTAATATCATTTTCAAAACCTTCCATAAAAGATGGATATAAATTCTTCTCCATAGAGAACAAAAATGAGTTTGGGCAGCTGAGTTTGCTTTTTGATACCAAGGAATCAAGAACAGTAAGTAAACACTAACTTGGTGGCTCAAACTTTGCCTATTCATGGACTAGGTAAGAAACATAGTTATGGCTGTTCCTTTCCACTGGCTTAAACAAGGACCAAGTTAAATATGTATCTGTGTGTGAAATTAAACCATAAAGTAGAGACACACTTCAGAATAGTTCCCCGCTTCAACAAACTCTAACAGTTTGCTGCTCTTCCATCTGCAATACTCACTTCAAAACAGATAGATAGGGCCATTTTTGTTATTTGTACCCTCTTTTTCTCTAGGAAATGTATTGAAACAACCAAACTCTTTGCAGTTGCTTACGTAAGTTGCCAATCATTGGGGTTTTTTTACCAGTTTTGATATAGGTCAATAGCTCACATCCAGCCCAAGATTAGAAAGTAAAACTACCCATGTTCAGGTTCCTGAGCTGTCCGGTCCTATGTGTTTTGGTTAGTAATGATGGCAGGAAAAAGAAATCAAACTCACTCTTTCTTGTCCTCTGCTATGGATCTTGAAAAACATGATGCAGCTTGTTAAGAATGCAAGTCTTTATTTAAGATATAGTTTGCTGTACTAGCCTGAAATTTCAAGTGCTCTTTGAGTGATGAGGTATTAAATTGTCTGCATTATAAATATACTTTTGGAGCTGCTCTGTTTTTTGTGATAACTGTGTTGGATTCTGAGTCATAAAGGTTATAAAACAGATACAATAGACTATATTCTGCCACAGAGGTGGCATAGTTCAGCATGACTGAGTCACTGCTCTGAAGAGACAGCACTGATTTTTATGCAGGGTATTGCAAGTCAAGCCTGAAGTGCATTGGCAGAGCTGCATTGTAGCAGGCAAAAAAGCTGCTCCTTAATACATAATTTTACTTGTACAATTCATATTTTCCCAGATACTCATCATATAACATTCTAAACTGCATTTTGAGGCAAGTGACCCAGGATCATTTCAGGCAGTGGGAAGGCAACAAATAAAATTTTGAACCGTTATAAATGGTCAGCTTGGCAGGTGCCAAGAGTGGCATGTGTGACCACACTAAACAAACTTGGCTGGGAAACTTGAAGTTGGCAAGTATCTTCTACCTGCTGCCTTGTCTGCTTCAGTTTCCCTCTTTCCTCAGCTGGAAAAATCTTATTTACTAGAGTAGTGGAGATCTCTGCAAGAATCATGTTTTCTTTTCCCTCCTCCTGCCTATGCTTGTCCATTGCTCTACAATCTGTGCTGATTTGAAAAGGTTTTCCAGTTGGCCATGTCTTCTCTCCAGTAACTCCAGTTTTGTTCTCCTTGCCCTCTTCTGTCTGGACTCTCTGCCCTCTTTGTGCTTTATGTGTTTTCCAACAACTTTTGTGCCCAGAATACCAGGTGCAATTCTTTCCTCCTTGCCACCAGACCAAACCCCTCAGCTGCCCACTCCTACCTGCTGTCATCTCTGTCACTCATCTGTTAAATCCCCAGGCTTCTTTTATTCCTAGGCAAATGTCCCTTCTGGTTCTTTCTTGGAACATCTCCTATGGGTTTTCTAAATATTTCTGTGTATATATTTATAATTATAGTTTTGGTGGGTTTTTTTGTGATATTTCCTCTGTTCATATACAGTGGGGAACAAGTCTATTTCAATGTTCTATTTTGTTTATTAGTACCCTGAAATGTTTTGCAGCTCATTATTGATGTGAAATATGAATTCACAATCAAAGGTGAATAAAACACTGGTAGACCACACCTTTAATGATTCATGTTCAATACAGGATCATATTGCCCTGGTACAAATGACCATATAAGGGCAGATAGATTGATTTGCATCAAGCTATATTGTTAATTTGAAAAAATCCCTTCATCTAAAAATGGGGTTTCATGAGGAACTTTTCAGATGCTTTACAATAATCTGCATTCCTTACCTTATGTTTAGCTTTCCATTGGGGGAAAAAGAAAGGGGGGGAAACCTTGAGGCTGTGAGTTAAATATGTTGTTCTATGAGGAAAATTATCCATATGTCCTTTCAGTCTTTTATGCTTTCCATCTTTTAAGTGTTTAGTAACTAAAGATTATTATACATAATAAATTAGAATCTTAATCAGTCATAAAACTTCAAATACTTCTACCCAGTATATTATACTTGTAATGTGAATTAATTGTTCACAATTGGCTTGTTTTAAAGACCAGGTAAAAATGTTTTTCAGGATATCTCTAGGAAGGTAGACACCTACACATGCATACCTCTTCCTTCCATTCACCTTTGTGATTCTAGGATGATATAATAGTTTTATTATTCCCAGCAAATGCTCTGGCAATTCAGAGATGTGACAAACAACATTTGCAGGAAAAGGTTATGTATCCTATCTGACCAATTGCATATAGAAATGGCAAACTTCCACGCACATGATTTCCCCTTTCAATTTTTTTATATGAGAAAATTTTCTTGTGTCTCATTCTGAACATTCCCAAACATAGCCTTTCTCTCTTTCACTTGACACAAAAATTGGTCACTAAAAAATTACATTTGGAGCTTAATCTAAACAACAGAACAAAGATATCAGTGCTGAAGTGGCAGCAAGTGTATCTTTAGCTGGTTATATAGGACTATATTGCTGCTGGTTATATAGGTTATATTGTTTGGAGTTTTTTTAAATCTCTGGAACAGTTGTGTTTGTTTTTTGATGCCTGGGGTGCGAGTGCTGAGTGCCATACCATGGGGTCTTGATTAAGAGTGAGAGGCAATGTAGCATCTATGTTGAATAGGTACTCCATGATAGCTGACTACAGGAAGGGAGCTATTCATCCCCAAAGAAGTCCTTGAATAACATTCTACACGAGCAGGAGAGAGAGACAGCATGTGCACTTTGGGATAATTCAGCTCTGTCTGCATGCAGGGTCGAGCAAACAGCACCAGTGATTTCAAGCCTGAACCAGGCAGAACTGTCCCTCTGCTTAGAAGGCTGTCTCATGCACAAACAATAAAAAGCCAAGTAAACAGCAAGCACTCAGGAAACATTTTCAACTTTAAATAAATAACTTAATAAAAAGGGTAAACTACCTCATCAGGCAATCTATTGCTTTTAAAAGTAGTTGTACCCTCTCGAGTTTTTTTCAACTAGAAATGCAGGCAAAGCAGGCTCTATTTTGGGGCTCTGCAAAAAGATTATGCATTAAAAATATGCTCCTAATGTAATGATCATTCTCAAAAGGCTCTTTGAAAATTAAGAAAAAGCAAAGTTTACTTTGGTCAAGAAGACAGGACACAATTCTAAGAAATATTCAAGCATAAGTTATATAAAATTCATGAAGCTGGAATATTTACTCTTTTACCCATCAATTTTGACCCAGCTAAGTTACTTTCATCAGGAGAGATGGAATGCTTTATACTTATGGCCTTTCTAGCAGTCAATATAGTATTGACTGTATTGCAGCCAATGTAGCCAGTGTGGTGATGAGATACTGTAGTTTTCACAAGCTTTCATTAGGTTTGCTATGAAATGCCATGCTCTCATATTAGTCATCCTCTCTGCATTATATCTTAGAAGATGCATTTCAAACTGTTTTTAAAGTACATTATTATTCAGCTGTTCACCAAAATAGACCAATATACATTATAATATGTTTACGAGGTGGCAGTCTTACAATTCAACAATTTAAAACTTACATTCCATCTGACATAGCTAGAAAATTGTTTCAAATGGCTGTGTTTACTTTTTGGAGCAAGCAGTTCTAAATGAAAAGGTTGATGGCTTCAATTTGATTATTAGCAAGTAAAAGAACACTGATAGAAATATTGCAGTCAGTATGTTGATATTCCAGGGAGAATGAAAAATGTTTAGTGGACAGTTTAGAATACTGTCAGTATACAGTGTCATAAAAACTGCTGAACTTGCTTCTTTATTTATATCATTGATGTAGGTTTGATACCATTTAAATATCTTCAAAGCCACGTCATTAATGAAAAAAATTAGCTGTTTCAACAATAGATGGTAAACACTTTCTTCCTAGTATGCTTCAACCAAATATGAGCTATAGGCAGCTGGAGAGGGATAAAGCTTAGCATCTCCTGTCAAAAAGCAGCCAGTCTGCAGGGAATGCAGAACTCCTCACCTCTACCATGAGACATACAAGGTCATCTTATTGTATGTGTGGATTGAGTCAGGTTCAAGTATGTGAAAGGAAAGGAGGTGGAGGAATGGAAGGAAAAGGCAGAAATTTGACCTATTGTCCCAATAACAAATCATAAAACAGAAAGCCCATCAGATTCTACACAATTTTTCTCTGCTCTCATAATTTCACTGTGGCAGAGTAAAGCTGATTATCATGTTTTCCTAGTTGCTACTACTATATTAATTAATTCAATGCTTTCAGCAGATGTCTGCATGAAAATACAGCAACTCAACTTGAAAAAACAGATCTTAAAAACAGAGGTCTTAGGAGGTGAGATAATACTCAAGTAAAAACAGTAGTTCTCTGAATAACAGGGCCAGTGCCTGCGATATGGAAAATAAGCAAATGAGACCCCGAGGACAGAAAGAAGATGGAGAGGAGGAGCAGAGTTACAGTGTGTCTCCTGAAGTCGAGGTTGGAAAAAGTGCTGAGATTGTGTGTGAAGCTACATGTGTGTTTCTACAGTTTCTTAAAAGCCTTGCATAACTCTTCAGTGAAAAATGTGTTCGCAATTTTCCCCCACCTACCATGGAAAGAAAGCAATTATTAATTTATAATCAGACAAGAAGTTGTCCTAAGTTATCTAAGCACATTTACATCAAGTTATTCTAGAGGAATACCCGTCTGCAAATGTCCAAACAAGTGGTCCTTAAAGCAAAGAGCACAGGTCATACAGAAGTTCCCTGCACTGCCAGTAGTGCACACTGAAAAGGCAGCACTGTCAGCAGGACTGCAAACATGCACCTTTCCCACCTGCTTCTGTACAGCCAGAGGATAATCTCCTGTCTCCATTCCATGCATCCTGAGCCTGTGCTGCTGCCAGCACATGTGACAGCCATTGCCAATTGTGACAGTTGTTTTTGTGAAGGGGGACATCTGTCTACATAAAATCAGGCTGGGGTCTGCAAACTCATTCACAGAGGACACGAAATAGTCATCAGATGGTAAAAATTACCTTCTTGGTTAAAACACAAACTGCTGTCCCAAAAGTGAGAAAGACTCTATCTGACTAACGCTCACCTGAGCCAGGCTGAAGTTTGTAACATATGTGCTCAGGAGAACCCTTGTAATTGCTGACAGATTGATCTCCACCTAAAGAGCCTTCCACCTCTACTTGCATCTCTCATGTTTTGAAATGTTAATGATAAAAATTACCTTCTCCACCAAACATCAAAAAACAGCAACATGAAATTCTTGAAAAAGCTATCAGTATGTAGTGTACATGTCCTATCAATGAGCTGTTTACAAATGCCAATGAAATGGCCCATTGGCTTTGTGGCTTTTCATAGACGGGCTTGTCTCAGAGGAATATTGACATCAGCCCAAGTCTCTCCTTGGCATCTCCTCTCTCCTCTCGTTGTTTCTCTAAATCTCTTGCTGTAAGCCTAAAAGCAAAAAAGTTCTCTGTACAGTTGGTTCCAATTAAGAAAATTAAAGCTATATATTTTTAAGCAAAAATAAAAATGACACAGACAACATTTAAACATTTAAAGCACAAGAAGAGTGAATGGGCAGGCAGTTATATTAACTCTTGACAATCTACCTTATGCAACACATTTCCAGGGTAAATGCATTAGCAGTTCAGTGTTTCTTTAATTTTTGCACAGAAGCATCATTTTTTGGGGGTCAGATCACATTTTGTAACACAATATCAATCTTGCCATACCCATGTTCTAGACGGGCTGTAGGGACTGTGCTGTAATTATGTCAAAAAATGAAATATTTCAAAATCTGATTGACAGCTTGATTACAATAATGCATCTGATTAAATTCAGGGTGTGCTGGTGTAACGAAGGAGGGAATGTCAGTGGTAATTAACTGTATTTTTGCTAAATTTTGTTGAGCATTTCTTGCTCTTAGGTTGTGGTACATTGAAACCAATGAGACACCTAGTGGTAGCATTTTTTTAGAGTTTCTTAGTGCTATTAGAGATTGGCAGTTCTTATGCAAATCACATATTTTGTTACATGTCATGTAAATTTTATGTAGATTAGCATGGTCATGAACACCAACGTTATGCAGTACAGTGGCATGACAGGATCCTTCCATGCAATGCTCAAGTATAGAATAGCAGTTCTGTAAGTACTTTTTCTTCCCCAGACAGCTACTTCTGTATAATAAAGCTTGCCTGAAGACAGACAAGTATGAATTATAATGAATTGCAGTGGTTTATTTTTAATTTTCATTGTATTACATCTCCTTCCTAGGAAGGAGTCAATGGCTTCTATCCCTTCTGTTTCCTCAAAGAAAGTTTGTATGAGACAAAATTCACCAAAAAAACCTATTTATATGAATATGAATGACCTTTTGATATTAGAAAAGGATGAAATGTGCTAATTTTCATTACTTGTAAAAAAAACTCTTTTTTGCTTCAAATTTTGTTCCAAACTCCAAACTTTGTCTGCTCCTCAGACAAAAATTGCTGTCTCCAACCTAATAAAAGATCTTAGCTGTTTTAGAATGTAGTTTAGAAATACAAACATTACCTAAATGATAAATTTTTAGTGTTCTCTCTCATGAAACTGATGGATAAATGCAGAGATGAGAAATTATTATTTCCTCGATTTAAATAATTCAAGGTGCTACACAGCATAATTGACTCAAAACTGTGTTCTTTCATGGAACACAGTTCCATGCTGATATCTGCTAACCTTGATATTTTGCCTGCACATCTCTTCCACAAGTTTTACTGTCCTCTCAAATGCATCCCTTACAACTGCAAAATCCATTCCAGGCCAATATTCTTCCCTTGACCCAGTTTTTATTCCCTTTTAACAGTCTGTAACCACTGACTTGTCAGAAACCAGGTTACCTATATTTGTTCTATTTTGGGGAGTGAGGAAACACGGTAGAACAACTAACAAGGCTTTTGAATTTATTTGGTATTTACGGACTGTAATATCTTTGAACAACTGCTATGTTCTCCTCTGTATCTGGGTAACATTAAATAAACTTTGCTTCTTGGCAAGGTATAGATGATAAAAACATACAAATAAGATGCAATCTAATATAATAAAGTGAAAGATAAAAATATATATAAAGCTGGCTTACTCGTTTATTTTCTGTGAAAAGAATTGAAGAAATTGATAGAGGAAGTAACAAGCACATGGTGATTCTTTATTTTTCCCAACATACAATTTCATTTTCAAAAAATGGGCAGAAAGATGCTATTTTTTCTATTTTCAAGCAAAAGAGTTAATACTGTATTTTTTAAAAACCCTCTGTAGAAAACATGTGACAGCTTGGTGACCTTGGAAGTGATAGTGATGTCTGTAAGCAGTGGGAAATATGGAACTGTAAATAGTGAGTATAAGGCACACAGCTCTCCCTGTTTGCGTCAAGAGGGTTTTGAAAAATATAACCTCGTTCTTTAGTGCATTTTTCTAGAGCCTAATCACCTTAAGAAATCACTATTTGATCAGTAAGTCCGCAGCTAAGTATAAGCTCACCTCATTCAAGAGATCTACATCCTCTGAGCTACAAAGAATATCAAATAATAAGTTTATAGAGTTCTGGTTTCTTATTTAAATAGCATATAGTGACAACACTACTATTTAGCAGAGAAGTGTTTGGAGGTATGCTAATGACCACAAGAAAATTTCAAACCTCCATAATGTGCTTTAATCACCAGCTGGAGATCAAAAGCCACCATGTGATTTTATACAGCATGGGCAGCTTCCAGAACTGCCATACATGGAAAGAGATCAATGGTAAAATTGGTAGATACAGCAAAGCTTTGCAATAAAAGCGTTTTATGTATCTTGTTCAAAGTATTCAAGTGCCTTTTAGATCACTGATTGAACCATAGACATTATAAAGTGGAACCTTTTAATACCAAAATAAATTTGTGGAGTAAAATTCCATTACAGGAAAAAGCATTGCACTGCAACAGGACAGATAATAATTCCTTCACATGTAATGGGATATATGAAATGTTTGATGATAAACAGAAGTTCTTTGCATCATTAGAGTTGGATCCTATGCACTGCTGTTTGTGTGCATGTGAGTGAATCTACAGTGTAGGATATACAGTGCCCCAGATGAAATGCATTTGTACCTATAAATATCACTCTAACTGGGATGGGGAGAGACACTTCACAGTCAAGACAATTCAGTCATTTAAACAGAGAAAAACTGCCCATGCATATGAGTTTGGACCTTGACCAAAGAAAACATAGAAATGCTTTAGAAACTCATGAAAGTCCTTTAATTTGGATTAATTTAATGCACTTCAAACAAGCTCTAGTCTTAGAAGCTTCAACTTATTAAAAATTATTTCCTTTAACAGCTTCAAATCATGTGTCTGTTAGCATCACAAAACTGCCAGAAAAGAAGTGAAACTTCCAATGGATCTCACTGTGTAGCTTTTCTTCCAGTGTTTTCATCAATTCTTCTAATACTTCATCTCCTTTCTGTGGATATATTGGGTACTCTGTAGAGACTGGATCTCTCCTACCCCATCTTCCATTCCTCTCTTTAACAGATTAGCTACTCGGGGAATGAATACAGATGACCTTTTAAAAGAGCTGCAAGATCTAAAAATATTTTCTCTGCCTCAGCATCTTAATTTTGAATTTTAAATATTTTGAAAAGTACAGTTAATAATGTCTTTTAAATTCATGATACAGAATTAAGAGTCGAGTAAACCAGGTCTTACTTTGAGATTTGGTACAAATTTCCTTTATCATTTCAAGCTAAACAAAATTTACTAAGCACCTCTGGGTCTGAGTCTTCAATTGTAATAAGGGGTAAATATTTATTTGCTGAAGTGATTATTTATTCAGTTCTTTAGAAAGTTGATCCTAACAAAAACCAGTTGTACCTTCCTTTGGTGAGGAAAACTTAGATGACCGCCTTATCCTATGGGGAACTTTTTAGACAGATGTGTAGTAACTGCACTGAGTAAATAAATAATCTCATCAAAGGGATTCAGTATTCAAAATAATAGTTTCTTATTCACTGCATTCTGAAGGAATTAATAAACAAAAATTTAAATTCCTTCCCAAAACCACAAAAATTAGTCTAACTTGTAAAGACACCTGGAAAGATTGGCAAAACCAGTTTTGTTCCTCTCTACCTTTTAACAGCACTCAGATACAATTGGATGTTGTACTGGTCTCCTAAAATACACACAAGCTCTGAGGTTACTGGGTAGATCACTTTAAATTCTCTTGAAATCTCTATTAATGGACAAACAAGACAACTCTGGAGTGCCATACTGATATACTCAGAGAACAGTGATTGTTCTTTTAAAGTTTAATAAAAGCACATTAGATGAAAAAAGCCACAGCCTTAATTTAATTTATGTAACCTCTTTCCTCTGAGGAAAATAGTGTGAAATGTGAAGACAAAGAGTAAGTTTACAGTAAACACATTTCTCCCTCAGTGTCAGTATATTGCCACTGCAGGATAACAACTGGATATGAGGGTATAACAACTGGATATAATTCCTTGTACACCAGAGTAGGTGAGTGGTGGGTGCATGGCAACAAAAGGTACTGAATCAAAAGCTTTCTCCTTGGAAAATGATCATACCACTGTTCTTTTTCAGATTGTTTATGCACTCTGACAAAAGGTTTTTAACAAAACCTTTTGTGTTCTAACCATTCATGAGGTCTGCAATCTGAACAAAATACCATGATGATTTTTTTTGTGCAGTAACCTTAATCTCTACTCCCATCTGTGGTCCTCAGCCCCTGGTTAGGACAGCTGAGTGTAACGCATGTGTACTCTTTTACCGAGTATCTGTGGTGGCACAGTCTCCCCATTCATTTTGGAATTGTCTGCTAATTTTTTTTTAATTATTATTATTTTTTGTGGTTTTAATGCATTGTGTGTAGCATGACATGGTGTTTGAGCAATGTACATGCATTTTTCTTCTCATTTTGCAAAGTAGAAAAATAAAGAAGATTGCAGAAAGAGAACACATACTGGAATTATAAGACATTTAATTCTATAATTTTTGGAAGATTGGAAATGTGAAGAACATAATTTACTTTGGAACTTGAGTACTACATTCTATTAAATTCAAATGTGATTCATATGTAGAAGTGGAATATTTATTCAATTTCTCATTTAATTTTCTCTATCAGCATCTTAAAATGGCTTCATGATCCCAGTAATTCAATACTAAAGAGGATAGAACTGCACGTGAAATGCCATTATGTCTAGTAGTGTTCTTCACTTAGTTCAAACAAACGTTTGGTCTTTCCTATGAACAGCAATATCCTAGAACATTTTGAGCAGTTCAGATTCTTGAACATCTCTAGTAGTACCTAGAATTTTAAAAGTACATTTCTATTATTCTTAATGTAGCCTGGAAAAAAATGTGGCCAAGGAAGTCTATGCAAGTACTGTCATGATGGGCATACCACAGAACGATGGTTCTTTGATTGAAGCTATTTAGTACCGCAAAAACCGGAGCATGTGAAGACGGCGGCCATGAAATCTTAATGCCTATTTAAAGGGTTGAAACACCCAGTAAATTAACAAAATAAAATCATTGTGTTATTTTTTTTCTGCCTCAGCCCCTAACTTCCCTGGTTTGCCATGTGTTTCATCTTCTGCACGTCTCTCACTTCACAGCTTGGCAGAATCAGGCGCGGGTGTGCGGACACCTGTAGCCGACAATAAAAGTAGGAAGAATCACTGTTCTGGAATTGTTTAAGGAAAGACTGGACACGGCACTTAGTGCCCTGGTGTAGTTCACCTAATAGTGTTCGGTCACCGGCTGGATTCGACGATCTCTTCTAACCTAATCGATTCTGTGGTATCAGTTTGACAAAGCCTTCCCAAATTTACTACACCATAAGAAACCAAGGCTCCCTGTAACTCTCAATTTTTTTTTTTTTTTTTTTTTTTTACTGAGAACAGCTGTGAAGCACTACAAGAGGCTGTCCAGGGCAGCAGTGGAGTAACCACTCTTGGAAATGTTCCACAAACGTGTGGATGTGGCACTCGAGCACGGTGAACACGGGTCTTAAAGGTCTCCTCCAACCTAACCCATTCCACCACTGTAAAGCCTTCAGCTCCTGGCCCATCTCAGGCCGCGGTGCCTGCTGGGAAATATAGTTCATGTCGGACTCTCCTGCTGCCACTTGCTGTGGTCGTGGACTACTTTTCCCAGCAGGCATCGCGGCCAGGGCGGGGCGGAGGCAGCGAGCCGCGCTCGGCGGACCAATGGGCGCGGGCGATGCTGGGAGGTGGCGCCGGGCGGGCGGGCCGCCTGGGGCCGCGGGCAGTGCGGGAATTTCGGACCGGGAGGAAGGAACGGCGCCGGGCCCGCTCGCGTAGGAGGTACTTGGAGCCAGCGGCTGCCTCTGGGATGCAGTTGTTTGGGTTTTTTTTAAGGAGGCGAGTTTTGGGGTACTGTTTCGTGTCCGCTTCGCCGTGCCAAGCGTCCCCGGCCCTTCTGGCGGATTGCGGGCGGTTTTCCCTGCTACCCTCGCGGAGGAGGCTGGTGATACCGCCGGGGCCGGCCCGAGCCCTTTTCCTTCCGAAGGGTAGAGAAAGCGCCTTCCCTTCCCTGTCCCGGCTCAACCCGTGCCGCCGGAGGCGTCCCCTGGGCCCGCAGGGAAGGAGAGAACGGGGGCAGGTGGGCCACAGCTCCCTCAGCTTCAGCCTTGAGGTCTGGGGCCGCTCCCCGCCTTCCCGGGCTGTGGGCACTAAAGCTGCCTTCGGTGGCGGCGGCCTAAGTTGGTTTCCTTGCTGGTGTGGTTTTGGTTTTTATTTTTATTTATTTATTTATTTATTTAGCACTAAGGCTAGGTGGAGGAGGCTGAGTAAAAGGTATGCTCTGTTCCACTTTAGAGGTTCGTCATCTTCAGGATTATCTCAGGTGTGCCATCACTTTGCTTGGGAGGTGTTCCTGACTTTTGCTTTAAAGTAAACTTTTTTTTTTTTTTTTAAATACAGGCCTAAAAATCACAAAAATCTGCGATTTTGGGATCAGGAGAGGCCTAGTGTGTAAGAATTTTGGGCTAAGCTGGTTTCTGTCATTCGTTGTTTTTCTTCACTTCCTGTTTTTTGCTAATTGACTTCCTTTTTTAAGATTTAAGCAGTCGCAGACAGGGTGGACTCTGTTGTTCTCTTTGGTTTTCAATTTGTGCTTAAGTACTCTAAGGACTATAGGGTTTTATTAATTTATAGGGAATCCATGGACCGTTTTTATGGCTAAGAAAAATACAAAAGCTGTTGTGAGGCTTCTTGTCACTATTACTGTGGCAAAGGGCTTGTACCTTCATCTGTAGGGATAAGCTGTCCACTAAATTCTTGGAGATAATCCCTGAGTGAGGTGGGATTCCTGGTGAACTTCAGAGCTGATGGTTTTTATACAGTTCTAAATTATTAAAAAGCCTTTAAGTGTCTCACTCACATGTGTCAGGTCTTTGCAGTTGATACAGAGGTGAGTGATTTGGAGTGACATGATTTGATACCTTACAATCCTCACTGGTTTTTATTGCAATAACAGAGCAATGTTATTGCAATAAATTGCAACAGAGCAATGATTTAAGATTTTCAGAAGAACCTTAAATAACCTTTAAAGAAACTTAAAAAAGGTAATGTATTCTTGAGAAAGCAATTTAAAATTAGTAACACATTAGTTCCTCTTGTAAATGGCTGTTTCCTACTTCTGGGCAAGCTGCATGCTGAAATATTAAGTCATCTTGGTTTGTTTAGCAAAAATAGAAAAAGGTCATTTCCTTGGTCCACTCTGGTGGTGTTGTGATTAAATATTTCCCAGTAATTTTGGTTCACCAATGGCATTTATTAATTTTGCCTAATCTTTTTTTTTTTTTTTTTTTTTTATTATTTCTCGGGAGAGAACCTTAGTGCCTCTTCTTCCATAATTGCCATTAACTGTCTGGTATCTTAATCAGGAACTTAGATTGGAGAGGTTTTCACAGACAGTGACCAACCAGTCACAGAATGTCTGATTTATGCAAGAAAATCTTTGTTCACCGTCTACCTCACTCGGTGTGACAAGTCACTGACACATCAGTTGTTTTTTGTGTGGTCCTTCCCATGAAGCAGCTCTACAGTTTTCAGGAGTCTTTAAGCATCATGTTCTTTCTTCCCCACCCCTTGAGCAAAAATTCAGTTTTGTTTTCTCATTGTCTTAATTTTTTTTTTTTTTTTTTTAAGGCAGATGAGGATTTCTTGCTTTGACTAATGAACAAGTTTTAATTATATACAGATTTCAGGTCTTGCTGGAACTACCTGCTCATCTAGGAGCACAGGTCACCAGCATGCCTTCTCTGGGTTGACAATGAAAATACATCCTGCTAGGATAAACAACTGTAAAAATTACAATTTCCAGAGAATAAAAGAGGAAGATCAGGAAGCAACCAGTTTGACTTTACACACAACAGAAATTCCTTCAAAATAAATTTGTTTTGTATTCATTTCAGAGTTTTGTTGATAATGAATGGCGACAAGAATCGAGAAGTGGCTATTCATATTTATTCTAAGAGTTCAAGTATCGCTCAAGTAGCAACCATAGCAGACAACATTTGTAAAGATAACACCACTGATATGCAGACAATTTTGCATCAACAGTGCTATCTCAAGTACAGTGTATTCTGTTTCTTCCAAGATGTTTTATTAGGTAGAAGCCTTTGTTGTACTAAGAGGCTTCTGGAGAGAGTTTAGACAAATAGACTTCTGTTATTCATACTTCTTAGTAGCAAAATCTTTGTTTTGAGCACATTGTAGCGACATAAAATGCTGCTGTTTACAGTCATGCACCTTGAAAATTGTTCTTGTCAGGCACCTTAGCTAAGTAGGGTCAGGTCTGGCACTTGAATGATAGTACGGTACTTGACACCCATGGCACTCTTTCCAAGGACTTTAGCATGATTGCAGGAACTAATGAATTAAACTTCACAATACCTGTGGATAGAAAATATTCCTTTTGTTGATGGGAAGAAGTATTGAGAGGAAAGTTTCAGAGTTTTTTTCTTTTTGGAGGGATGGTGGTGGTGAATTTGTAAAGGTGATTTTAGGGAGAATTAGATGGCTTTATTCCGGTTGTGCATTGACAGTTCTATGTCAGGTTTGTTGGTGCCTAAGTTTCCTGACAAACCCCTTGTGTTTGTTGTATTATGAGTTGAAAAGCACGTCGAATGATAGAATTTGCACTAAATTTTAATTGTCTTTTTCATTTCTTTTTATTGTGACTTTTTTCCCTAGTTCAGTCTTTTCATGTAGAAAATTTCTGCTGTGTCCAGGTGCCTTTGATTTCAATCAATAGAAGACACCTGAATGGATTTACCCAAATAAATGTGAAAGCATGTGCAGCCATTGCTTAAATATTTCCTTGGTTAACAGCTTTTTTGCAAGAGAGTGAGTGCTTAGTTTTGTGCATGCTGCCCATTGCAAGCGATCAGTGTTTGGCACCTATGGCCCACTGATAGTTTGACCAACTTGTAAGTAGGCACAGTGCCATGTTAACAGATGGGTATGAATACAGACAGCCAAGAAACCATGTATGTGTATCTAGTGTATTTGTTAAGGGCAGGGTTCCCAGCTGGGGACGTTCAAACTTATGTCCATTGTGAATTTTTGCTTTTATGGGTAAAGGAAAGTTGTCATTAACAATTTTTTTTTTTTTTTTTTAAATAAATACCTTCAGGCATACAATTATTGACCATGTTAAACAAAATAAGCGGGGGTGTGGAAGAAGAGGGAAGCACCAGCTCTTCCTTTGATACTCTTGAGGAGCTATTTTAAGTAAATTTAATTCCTTTTTAAGCAAGGCTGCTATCAAGAGTCTCACTGTGAATGTCAAAGATGTGCAGTGTATCAATAGGTTTGTTTCACAGGCTTGCTTGCCTTCTTGAAAGAGAGGCTACAAATTTTTCTTTTATGGGCAACAATCTGTCCAGCATTCAGGCACATCAATGGGTCTGTCCAAGTCTTGCCCGAATTACCTGTAATAACTCAGAGATCAAGGGGGTGCAGTCCTTCAAGTCCTCTGCGTGGTTCTTATACTGACAATAAATTGTTTCTTTGCTTGAGGACAAGTATGCTCATTTTGGATACGTTTTGATGTCCTTTCGATCCTTTAGTGTGTGTGATCTCGTCCCACATCTGAGTCACTGGGCAGTGCTGCTGATTTTTGCACTTTCTTGTCTTACCTGAGTCAGCTTTGGGGCTCCAGATTTCTGGTTTATTTCTTTAGTACTTCTAATAATTTCAGTCTGCCCTTTGTTTAAATCCATTTCCTGACTTAGATGTCCTGTGAAGCTGCTTAAAGGTCTGCAGTGATCTTTATGGCCTGATCTTGTAAGTGAAATCAACACAGAGCCTTTTCTACCGCTCTGTTCTTCCTGACACTTTGACACCGTTGCTTTCTCATTGGTATTGTCTTATCTGAGCTGGCTGGAATTGTCTTTGGTGCTTGAAAGTCTCATTTTTCTCCTGTAGAAAATCTGGAGGAAAGATCTTCCTCCAAGACAGTAAGCTATGTATCACCTTGAAGATTAAAAAAAGAAAGACAAAGGGATGTAGAGAGGAGTTTCTTGAAGACACTGTGAATAATGATGTGGGTAAAACTAGCCTTAAAATTTATATATAAGATGTGTCTTGATTGTAGGGAAGAATATTACTGTGTCGAAGTGGACATACGGAAAAGTAATGCAGAATTAAAACATCCTTTTTTGTGATAATGAGGAAGCTTGTGCAGTATAGGTGTTGATAAATATCAATATCTTCCTGTGATGTGAGTATTTCATAAAAGTTTCGTTGAAGTTTCTCATTCAGATGCAAGTAAAATATTCAGCAGGTATTCAGGTGTGGTTCCATGACATAAAGACACTCCTCTCAAATTAACAAGGACACTAAAAAAGAACAGCTTTGGCCTGGAATGATGCACCTTCTTTTCTGTATTTATGCATGTATGGAGTGACTGTGATGTCTGGAGACTGCTTGCTGCCAGAGTCCATTACTCTCTGACTAAGTTCTTTTAGATGTTCTATGTATAAAGAATGTAATATTTGATATCAAATTTACTTCTGTGAAGATAGTTGATGCTATGTGAGATGTCTGATTTAGGAGAATGATATAAAATGTACTGAAAACAATACAATTTTAAGTTACACTTTGCAAAATACAGCAGGTGCAGTGCACAGTTCAGTCATGGTACTGGCGTGATTCTCATTACTGGTCTCTGTAGTATGTTCACTGTCACGATGCTGGTGTGCTCAGCCACTGGAAAGGACTATCTGGATTGCAACCAGCTCAAGCCGATTGTTCTCTTCAGAGTTATTTTGCTAGTTATTTAGTTTTTGCATGCTTGTATTGGACTCGGCCTCTTATTCACTGCCCCCAAGCTGGCCTGGCTATTTTGGGGGGACATTTACACCTCCATTTGATCCAGTTAGCATTCCTGAGCTCCACTCATCTGTCATTTAGCTATTTTCCTAAAACAAAAGCCACCCATTGGCACCCTTTGTGTTGAGCTCCTGTGAGTTCCTTTGCATTATTGCCAGAATCACCATTCTCAATCTCCACTGAGTGTTTTATCTCCTGTTGGGCTTTATTCTGTCTCATTCCACTTAGAGAGGTTTGGTCAAGCACAGCTATATATACTTGAGCATTAGTGGACAGAACAACATTTTCAGGCAACTTGGCAATTATTCTTGCCTTTGGTAAGTAGAGAAGTGGCTTCTCTCTTCAGATGCTGGTTGGGTGACAAACATTGTTTGAGGAAGAAAATTTGTTGCAGATACCCAGTCAGAAAAGTATTGTAGGAAGGGGAGTGCTTTTGGAACAACTGTTGCAGTTATGCAGTTTTCTGTTTGGGAAATTAGAAGAAATCCTAGAGGAACATTAGAAATGAAAGAGAAAAACTGATGCTAAATAACTGAGTTTGGCTTAGAGTTATTGTATTGAGTAGCTAGACAAATAAGAAAAAGTTATTTTGCTATCCAGAAACTTCCTAAATCGTGTGTTAATATTGCTTCCTGCTTCCAGCAAAATAATAAAATCCCACCAGTGAGAATAGTATCTTTTAGAAAATAAATGTGACTTGTTTATATGACATTTATCTTCATAAGGTAGAGGGAAAGATCAGGCTTTTTGTAAAACAATTTATGAAGACCTTTCATGTAAAGTGACCTAGTGCAGTCTTTGCTGTGTCATGGCTGCATATTCATTAATTTCTTCTAGTGCAGCAAAGTCTGACTCTACTAAAACCTCAAAAGATTTACTTGCTCAAAATGAGGCCTTCTGCCAAGAAGGACTTTGAGGTGATGGTGGATGAGAAGCTGTACATGAGCCATCAAGCAATTGAGGAAACCAGTTGTGTCCTGGGCTGAATCCAAAGCAGTGTGGGCAGCAGGGTGAGGGAGGGGATTGTGCCTGTCTGCTCTGCTCTGGTGAGATCCACCTGGAGCACTGCAGCCAGCTCTGAGGTTCTCAGCACAGGAAGGACAGAGACCTGTTGGAGCCAGTCCAGAGGAGGAACACAAAGATGATTAGAGGGATTGAACACTTCTACTGTGAGAGACTGAGAGAACTGGGATTTTTCACCCAGAGAAGAGAAGTCTCCAGGAAGACATTTTTGCAGCCTTTCAGTACTTGTGGGGGGTCTGTAAGAAAGATGGGAGCAAACATTTTAGCATGGCTTGTTGTGATGGGACAAGGGGTGATGGTTTTCAGCTGAAAAAGGGTAGGTTTGGAATAGACAGAAGTTAGAAATTTTTACAGTGAGACTGGTGAAACAGTAGAACAGGTTGCCCAGGGAGGTGGTGGATGCCCCATGCCTGGAAACATTCAAGTTCGGATTAGATGGGCTCTGAGCAGCTTCATCTGATTGAAGATGCCCCTGCTTGTTGCAGAAGTACTCGATGACATTGAAAAGGTCCTTTGCAATTCACACCATTCTGTGATTCTATGCTGCAGAAAGAGGCATATTCCAGTGGGCTCTTACGCTATTTCTGGAAATATTGCTTATCTGAAACCTGGGGTTATGAGAAAGCAACAGTAATACTTTCATACATGGGATCTCAAAGTAGGTAGTTATGTATTAGTTTTTGTGATGACCTACTCAATGCTGCCCTGTAAAAAATACCCAGCCTTTCTTTTTTTCTTGCTTGCAGTCATATAGGAGGAAAAATAAAATAGACTTTTTTTTTTTTTTTTTTTTTTTTTTTTTTTTTTTTTTTTTTTTTACAGTGAAGAGGAATTCCTCATATTACTACTGAAGAGTTGCAGTTTTTCAATATGCGAGTTTAACTCTAGGAAAACTAATGAGCTTTATTTCATAAGTTTACTTTTTTTCTAGGTTTAGACCTGTGATTTGTTGTGACTGATTGAATGTGATAGATTCTGAGATTTTTTAGTGTGTGTTATACAAGGTTTTGTAATAGGTTTCTCTTCTGAAGATTTTTGCTGTCAAATTTTTCTGTGATGCCTGGAAAAATTAGTTCTTTCTCAGTTTTAATTCATGCCAATGGAACTGCTTACTGCATTTCTTTTCAAGTATCTTTGTAGTAACAAATTATGACTTAATCCATTCTTTTTCATGTTTCTAGCAGATTTCTGTGTAAAATAAGTTGGATCAACATGTAGCCTTTTTTTTTGTTTGTTTTTAATTTTTCCTCCCCCTCACTTTCTCTAGGGAAAATGCCAAATAAGAAAACAGCTGGAAAAAGAGCCCCTGCAAAAAGAAAACTTGCTGAAGTGTTTGGTCTGGGGGAGGTTCTAGCAGATACATCAAGAAAAGAATGGAAATTAGGTGTCCCTATAGGGCAGGGAGGCTTTGGACGCCTATACCTTGGTAAGTGCACCTATCTTTGGTAATTCTTTAAAATGGAGAGTAAATGTTTATCCCTATGCAAAACAATGAAAAGTTGACCCCTAAGTTAAAAATGTAAAGTGTCTTCATGTGATCTTTTCTACTAGAATCTTGAGTCATGGTGTTGGAAAAAAATGACAGAAATAGACAAATGGTCATTTTAAGCACTAGTTTCATGAGTTTCCAGTGGTAGTTAATTCTTTTTAAAAATCAAAATCTTTATTAAAAATATTTGAATTTTGGTCTGGTTGAAAGACTGGATTTTTCATGAGTGTCTTTATAATAATGAATTCTGAACTGAAACTCTCAGTGCATATTATCTGGAGGCTACTGGTCAGCCAGTACTTGGACTAGTTTTGACTTTGATATTGCTTTTATTTTCTCATTGCCTTGTGAACTTTTTTTTAATATACGTTTTTAATATATTCTTTTTTAATGTAACCAGTGCAAAAACCAAATCAAAATATTGAACTTTACCTTTAAAGACTTAGTTGAGGTCTTGTTTTGCAATTCTGTTACAAGGAAAGCTTAAAGTGAAATAGGGTTCCATACTTAGTATCTTTTTTTACTTGGACAAATGAACAGATGGGAGAGGTCTTGAGACTTCTCTGCTTCATTGCCCCTAGTCATTTTCCAAACAATTCTGAAGGGATCAAAGTTAATGTGATCATTATAATATAGTCTTCCTCATCTTGGGGAAAAGGTTGTGTTGGATTCATTCTGAGTTGGAAAACAGGAAAAAAATCTGTCCTGCTTATAAAATGAACAGACTGCAGCATAAGTGGGTTAAGGAGAAAAACAGGACCAGTTGGTGGCTTTTTGCCAAAGAAGCTTCTAACTTCTTACTCAGCCTCACTCAATGAGCTACTAAATTTACTGGAGTTTCAACTCATTTGAATTCCTGCTTTGTTCAAGCCAAAGCTTGCTCTGCTTCCCCATCATTTGCACAAAGCTGTGACCCTGACTCTTCGTGTTCTTTGTACTTGCCTCACTTGATGTTCTTCATATCTGTATCTTCTGTCACAAATACCAACAACTTAGTAGCAACAGAAGGTCACTTTTAGATACGTGACATGGCAACATAGAATTTATTTTTCTTCTTTATATCTAGAAATACGTATGTTTATGATAGTCCTAGAAGGCAAAAGAAACACTATTGAATAGGAAAAAGTTACTGGATAAAAGAAAAAAGAACACCTGCATTTAGTAAACTGCCTAAAAGCAGACAGAAGGGAGAATGCAAGAGTGCAATATCTGTATACAGTACCCTTCACTTATAGCCTGATTCTCTTACCAAAGGCTAAGGTACTGGTCTGTGTTCTGTCAGCACCTAGTTACTTTGTTGTATGTTTGTCCATAAACTCCAAAAGTGAGTTTATGTTGTGTGACAGTTTCCTCTCCTACTAATAAAAGCTTTCTTTTTAACAGCTGATGTTAATTCTTCAAAGTCGGTTGGCAGTGATGCCCCTTATGTTGCAAAAGTGGTAAGAGAGCATTTGAATCTTTACTTCACAACTTGAAAATATTTGTTCTAGAATAGAATGTGTAATTTAAAACATCTTCTGAAAATAATGCAGTTGCAAAGTGGTGTTTAAAGTAAGAGTGTGAGGATACAGAGGAGTGCTGCTGAGAATTAGGACTCCTGTGGGTGAGGAACATCATAATGGAACATCACTGGAGTTGAAAAAGATCCATGAAATCGATCAGATACTCTTTCAATTGCTTCCTATAAACAGCACAGATATTACCAAATGAATGAAATCTGTCTAGCTTTTGGAGAATTTCTGTGATTCAGCAGTGAGTCTTTGAACTGTTGCTCACCACTGGATGTTGATAAACTGACAGCTCATGACTAGAAATAGCAAAACTTTAATTCCTAAGGTCTTCACAAGGTTCTTAAAATGTTTATTTATAAATCACGTACATGTTCTAATTTCTATTGAACTAAAAGAACACTGACCTAATTGTTTTAACCTAATAATTAGAGAGAAGAAAAAGCATTGTTGACAGCTCATTTTTAGCCCATTGCAACAAATCAGCAAATTCTTCTTATTACTTGAAATTTTCTTATGGTTTTAGTCTAAAAAAAAAGAGTTATTTACTCGAATTTGACTATTTCTCTTCCTAAGGTGTAAAGTTTTTTTCTTAATTTTTGCCAGAGTATTTTGTATAGATCTTACAAAATCTTACTAAAAAACCAGGGAATATGGGAATAATCATAGTAGAGCCAGACCCTTTATTTTCTAGGTGGCATTTTTGTTTCCGCAATAAAAGTAAATGCCAAAAAACCGTACAAGAACTTCATAGTGTAAAAGATTGGTTTTTCAGTGCAGTTCAGAATTGCACTGTTTAAACATTTTTTTATTAAACTATATGATGATACTGAAATACCTTGGTTGCAGTAGCCAACCACTTTGTGTATATGTTAGTGCTTATAACATTTGTTCCTGAAACTATAAGGTTAGGTTAGATTAGAGTAAAATACATTTTGGTTAGTATGTGCCTTTAATCTTGGTATTTACATCTGCTGACTAAAGGGAAATTGTAGAATACTGGGTTTGATACTGTTCAGACACCCCGAGGTACAGTTTGTGATGACCCTCCCTCGGAAATGTCGTCCCTTAGTGAAAAAAGCAGTGCTTGCTAAGCAAATGTCAGACTGCCACACTTTCAACATGAACCTGCTGCTGCTGTCTCAGGTGTTTGTGGGCAGGAATTCCAGAGGAGCTCCAGCCTGCAGTTGTGTGGTGGCAACCTGTGTTACTGTGTTCAGCCTGTCCTCTTGAGGGTGGGAGTGTCCACTTGTGATCTGTTTTAGAGGCAGATAACAGCAGTGGCTGAGAGGCAGTGGCTTCTAACTACTGGCTCCTGCTGAGTGTGGACTGAGCAGGAAACAGAGCACCATTTAACTTTCATGGAAGAATCTGGTTTGACTTGCTGGGAAAACCATCAGATATGCATTACTTTATGCTGTGTGTAATTGCTGTCACCCTCTTTTCCTGAGTCTGAAACACGCCCATCTTCTCGCCACTTTGGGCTCTTAATATAAAGAGTTGCCCCAACTTTTGGGTTGCTCCTATGCTGGATTCACTTTGTTGCAGCATTTTGTAAATACCTCCATTGCTAATATCCCAGATGACTACTCACTTTTAATTTGACTTTCATAATTTTGTCTTTATGGCAATAAAGAATAGCCCCAGTCTTTGTGCTAGCCTCACAAATGACCCATAACATATTATGCCTCCGCAGTCTAGTATAACACAACTATGGATTAGAGCCCATTTTCTGATGCCTGGGTGGGTTCTAGTTTTTCCATCAGCTGAAGCAAAGTGGTTAACAGCTTTGAACAATTATTAGTGTTTAACAAAATATGTGCTTCTATAGTAATGTTCTTCAAATTAAGCTATTAAGGCAGGATGGAAATTGGCTTAGTCTTTGACATATCCTCATAGTATTGATGTCTGAGCAGTCTGAAATGAATCACAGCTTTTATTAAAAAAGAAATGCTTTTTAACATGTGGACCTTTCAGATGTCATTGTTCAGGAGTGGATGTAAGGTTTAATTACACTTCATTACATTGCTGACTGAAAAAGATCAGAATTCTTAAAACACTACTTGAAGTTTGTTGGGTTTTGACATGTACTCTATAATCTTTAATTATGTTATCTTTTTGAATAACACTTTAATTTCAGTTTTATAAGTCATGTATTTAGAATGACCCTGAGCATAAAGCTGTAGAATTTTGTGTTTGCACTCCTTCTGGACCATTATGGCAGATATTGGATGATGTGTAAGCTTTTATAGCATCATATATACATTTATTTATCTGTAGGTAGAATTAATGGTATTGTGGGAAAACACCTTCATAGACAACATAAAGAACTGGTTTACAGTTAAATCATTTATCATTCTCTAAGTATGAAAAGATAACACGTTGTTCTTTTTGATCAGAGAAAGATACACGTTTTCAGCACCGAGACATAAATTTTTGTGGAATAATTTATTCATGGATAAATACTGTAAGAATTTTTAACACTTACTTTTCTTTGGCTGTATTTTAGTAGGAAAACAACATTGTTCAAATCTATGTAAATTAAATGAAAATTATATATGAGAATTCATATTCTAATAAGTTAGGATATTAATAGATAATACTACACAGGATCAAGTGAATAGGTCAAATAACGTGTGTTTGAGATTAATTCGTATATTGCAGTTATCTATTTAACCCTTCTCCTCTGCATGTATAATCTCTGTATTGCTAATTTGTTGTCCATTGTGGATAAATAAACTCACTGTGAAAGTAAATGTGCAGATACCAAAGTCTGTGTGTGTTGATCAGTTGGTCTGTCTTTGGTTTTGTTTTTTTTTCTGGTTCCTCCTCACACGGAGAGGCCAGGAGGCTGTCTTGGCTCCACTGTTTATCAGGGCGGTGCTGCTGGAGAGAGTGAGGTGGAGACAGGCAGCAGGTTTGTAATCAAGTGTCCAGGCCTAGGAGTGGTGCCCAGGCTGGGGGTATCTGTCCCCAGCACGTCCCGTGTCCCAGCCGAGCCTCGGAGCCGCACAGCAATGCCCCGGTCAGGGCACTCTGAGCTCTGCATGGCCCCAGTGGGACTGGACAGCAGGGAGCCTCCCTGAGCTCAGGGCTGCACTCTGCCTGCAGCAACTGCTGGATCACTACATCTGCATTTAGAAGTTAACATTAAACCTGTTTAAGATTGATGTGTATCTAATGCCATCTGATTGTATATTCTTGAGTTTCTTTGCAATAATATCATACTTTTATTACTTTTTAAGTGTAGGATATTCCAAAACAGGTATTTCAGAGAGTAGAATGAATTCGAATGTATATGAATAACTGGACCAAAATATATTGCCTAAGCTCATCTCAAAATCAATTACTGAAAATTTACAAGAATTGAGATAATTTTTTTTTTCTTTTTTATTCACTAAGTTCTGGAAACATAAAATCAAGGTACTTCCCTATATGGTGTTCTTGCAATATTTCAAATCTTTTCATAGGAATTTCTCTCTTGAACTTTACTTGTAATATATGGTTCCAATAGATTTGCCTCTTGAAAGTGGAACTGAAATGTATTAAATACAAGGTAGACTCTAAAATTGAAATAAGTGTAGTTCTTATAATTTTGAGAAATTTTGAAGTTTTGAAATTTTGAAATGTTGTTTAATGTTCTCTGCTAAACTTCTGCCAATAATTGTTAATTTTTCTATACATTTCAGTTAATTTCTTATTCTTTAGTCTTCTGCTGTTGGACAGTATTTTTGATACCCTTAATCTCAAGCCATTTATACTAAAAATGGCTTTTAGTGCTCAATTTCTTTTATAATACAAATATATTCTATTGAGTTTATCAGCATCAGGAGCATTTGACTGAGAATATGTTTTTAAAGGGAGAATGTTTCAGCTTTTAATAATTGTTAGGCATGAACACAGAAGTTTTTAATTAATTTTAAATTGTCTTAAAGGAACCCAGCCAGAATGGACCTCTTTTTACTGAGTTAAAGTTCTACATGCGAGCTGCTAAGCCAGATGAAAGTAAGCAGTCTATTAAAATGTTTTTAATGAACTACAAGCATTTATAAAAATAGAGCCTGTAGAAGTAAAGTTAAGCTTCAAGAATCTCTTTAGGTAATTTTCAAAATTATTTTTAAATTATTGAAATTGAATTCAGATATATTGTAAATTAGAGGGTTTTGGCAGTAAGTGCTTTGTAGTTCTGTTGGTAGTATTGTCTATATTTAAACTTGAGTTGCAGTTCTGTCCCTACAATGGATATGTGATTAACTATCCTGTAGTTTGCATATGCATTTCCATGAAATAAGCAGCTCACAGGTACACTGAAACTGTAAGCGATGTGACTGTTCCCTTTTTATGTAAGTCTCTACTCATGCAAATTCATGAAATTAACTTTGTTTGTATTTTCAGTTCAGAAGTGGACTAAGTCCCATAAACTGAAATATTTAGGTGTACCAAGATATTGGGGTTCTGGCTTGCATGAAAGAAATGGAAACAGGTGAATATATCTTTTGTTGACACATATTAGAATTTACTTAATCCAAATCCATTATCTCTTTCCGCCTAAGTTAGTTTATAAGTTACATTTTCTGCTTATCCTCATGTTGTTCACTTCTGTTCACAAATTTTCATGTGCATGGCAAGGGTGTGTTTAGGGACTATATAAATAGATACATTTTGTCTGTGTTCTGTTTGTTACTCCTATTTGTGTTTGTTGCAGTCTTTATACTGAGATTTGATTTGTTGTGTACATTGCTGTAAAGTGATGTATATGTGGTTTACAAGCTTTTTGTATTTTAATTAAAGAAAGTAATTCTCTAATGTCCAAGTCCTGGAATATTATGACTGAAGTTTTCTTGTTGTGTGCACTGAAAGAGTATTTTCACTCACAAATGTTAAGGACTTAGTGCTCTCTCAAATCTGTTCTGTTTTCCCTAGGGATGGGGCTTTTCCTGGCTTAATCTGTGAGCTAGAATAATTGCTAGTCTCATGCTAAATTTGTTTGAAGTTTAGGGATAGTTTTTAGTATTTTGTTCCATAACCAGGAAAGGTTTTTGTTACTTAGTCTCTAATGTTAATGCCTGCTTATGTAATAGTCCTTGTTGCCTAGTGGCTGTTCTCTAAACAGCTGTGCTGCCAAGGAGTTTTAGTAGTTCTCTGGCAGCTCACAGTAGGTCAGGCTTCTTTGTGTGGTGCACTGTGTAAGGCAGTCCGTGTGGATGTCTTAGTATGTCAGAAATGTCACTGTTTCAGTAAGTCCTCAACTGTAAAACTAACCTAATGTGAAAGCAACATTCATTTGGAGAGCAAAAGTAAATGTAAAGTATTTTTTTTTATCCTGCGAATAAAAGTGACTTTGCATTCAGCATTTAGTGCATGAATTTCTTTAATATAGCGACTATGAACTCTTACAGTTCTAGAACCAGTTTGGCTATAGCAAAGAATATCATAACACCTCTGGCAAGTGAAAGGTTTTTGTTTTTAGCAGTATGTTAGAAAAAGTTTGCAGCAGATTTCAGTAAGAGAAATTGTAATTGAACATGTTAAAGCAATTAGCAATTTATAAAAACAAAGAAATGTATTTTTGTAAGTAGATGATGCTTAGTTTTGCCTATAGTGAGTTACAATAGGGATGTTTTCCTCTTTGAGTACTTGTTATTTTGTTGCATTACTAGAATAAAGAGCAGTTCTTTTTTTGATGGATGAACATTTGAATAGTTGATGTAAAAAAGGTAAGAAGTGATGTACAGGATTAAAAAACCCACTGTATTTCAAGTATTTCCTGTAGTTTCTTTTGAGAGAGATGTATTCAATCAAAGTAGTTACTGCAGTTAACACGCAGATAAAATACTTTCCCTAAGTGTGATTCAGTAACTTTGCTGGTTTTTTGACCTTTTTTTTTTTGTCCTTGAATTTAGCTATCGATTTATGATAATGGACCGATTTGGCAGAGATCTTCAGAAGATGTATGAAGAGAATGCAAAGCAGTTTTCCCATAAAACCGTACTACAATTAGGCCTGAGAATAGTAAGTTTAAAAAATGCATTTTATTTTCTCAGTGTGTCTTCCCTGTGTAAATGTCTCAGTTCAGTCCCACTTTTGTGCCGAGTCCAGGTCCTCTGGTGGGCAGACTTGGGTACTGCATTTACATGACTTCTGTTTTGTTAGCTTGATATTCTGGAATATGTCCATGAGCATGAATATGTGCATGGAGACATCAAGGCCGCAAACCTCCTTCTGAGTTACAAGAACCCTAATCAGGTATTTATAATGCATTTTATTCCTCATATTTTAAACCTTCTATTTGACAAAAATGAAAGTGCTTTGAACCTGTGAAATCTAGCAGAAGCTCATTTTTAAGAATGTATATGGTAACATTATTTCTGCTTGACATTTATATCTAGTTAATATTCTACAATTTTTTAATGCATTTTGCTGGACAGTTATCAATTGACTATTTGGCCTAAATAGTGTTCTAGAGAAATTCTTAAGATTTAGAAAAAATTGACTCACAAATAGGTATTTGCAGGTGGAAGCCTAAAATTATATAGCACACTGATAAATTATGTTTGCTTGTCTGCATTATTACCTCTTTGCTTTGTTCAAGAAGTCCATCAGATAAGTGTTCTGTTACTTGGAAAAATTGGTCTCTTTAAAGTGTTGATTGTTCCACTTGATTTACTATTCAAACAGTGCATATTAGAGTTTCGAATTATGTATTTGTTCTTGCCCAAATGTTTTAGCTTGTGAAATATGTAAAATAAGAAGTTCTTATTAAAGGATTTCAGTTCTCTTAAAGTAACTGTGTTGTTAGTGAGAAGTAGTAGTATGTAGTATTGTTCAAATGGGTCAACTGACTTTAAAGGGGATAGCACAGTGAGTGTATTTATAACTCTATGGAAGTTACTTCTTGTTTTGCTTGTTACTTGCGTTTTTGGGGTTTTTACCTTAATCTAATTTTACTGGTAATAACTATTGTACTGTACTTGCCTTCTGTAGCAGCGAGTAATGACTTCCAGATCAGACTACTTTATGGAAAACAATAAAACCTAACAGACGTCTTGTTTTCAAATCAATGTGTTAAGATTAATAAAGTACTGAGAATCATTCAGAGTTGAACAACTCACCATTCTTAATACTTTCAAAGAAGTTATGAGAATGGTTTGGAGCTGCATTTATTATTTGTGTGTTTTGTATTTATTATTTTTTTGTATTTAACCTTGGAATGCTTTGTGGAATTACTAGGTGTACTTGGTGGACTATGGACTTGCCTACCGATACTGTCCTGAAGGAGTTCACAAAGTATATAAAGAAGATCCTAAAAGGTGCCATGATGGAACTATTGAATATACCAGTATTGATGCACACAAGGGTGTCGGTAAGGATGTAAAACTCAGCAACAGGCATTTGTATATCCTTTTTTATAAATAAAAGACTTAACAAAACTCAGTGTAGCAAATAAACCAGATTTCTGATTCTAATTTTTTTTCTTTGTGCTACGCTGGCATTTTTCTTCTATTTACTAGTTTTTACTAATTGTATTTTTAATGTAACTTTCTTAAATGTTCCTTAATTTATAAAGATAAGAGATTCAGTGTATTGCTTTTTATTAACCAAGTAGAAATTGAATAGTGCTTGTGAGATCTTAATAGAAAAATTAGTATTGGTTTTAGGAAAAAAATAGTAGCTGTTATCAATGTAAAAATATTTATTTTAACTCAAAAAACTTCAATTAATTAATTATGCCTATAGCTGCTGAACATCAAAAAGCAAGAAGTGAGAAAAGGTTGAATATATAAAGGACAGGTTTATGTCTGATTAATTATTGAGGATTTATAGTGAATATCAATTCATTTTCTTAATTCTTAAATTTTGCTTTATTAGCATAAGAGTGTTTTCTGCAAAAACAGCAGTTGTTGAAAATTATTATTTACTTGAGGATTCTTAAAGCTGAACGTAACCAAAGACAACTTGATCTGCCAATTTATACTTCTAGTGTACTTTGGTACTTTGTGGTCACTGAACATGTGAATTGTTTCCATGCTTTTTTATTTTTATTTTTTTCTGAAGGCTTAGGGATCTGATCTCATACTGTCCTTTGTTCAGTTTTCAGGCCACATAAAATAATTCAGCATGTAGAATATTTTTTTGGGAAGGTTGGGTTTGAGCACTTTTATCTTTTTATAGATGAAGGGAAGTAAAAACTATTTTGAACAGAAAGTCAATCACTTCACTAACTTGTTCTATTTTTTCCACAACCTGAGTACTTAAAAAGCTTCCCAAATTGGGATAACTGCAGCATGTCATGTCTTTGAATAGGAAAGATTGATAAAGGGCTTAAAAATGAAGTGATCCTTCCAGATGTAGGAACAATATTTTTTCCTTTCTAGCTTTCATGGTAAAATAAAGATTTAAATAACACATACAGTAGTGTTACATTGTTAGCATTGTCTTAACATATTTACAAATTTTTACTTGTTAAACTGCGTGTACTTTATTAGCTGATGTTATGGGGTTTTTTTGTCTGCATATATATTTAGCACCATCGAGACGTGGTGATCTGGAGATCTTGGGTTACTGTATGATTCATTGGCTTAGTGGCCATCTACCATGGGAAGATAATTTGAAAGATCCAAATTTTGTCAGAGACTCAAAAATCAGGTGAAAAACTATTTGTTTTCATTCTTTTTTGAAAATGAAAATGTCTTTCTGTAGAAATGCTTTGTACTTGCAGTATGTTCCCTTTTGGGAGTTGCCATTGTTTTGTATACCCCCCATTTTCCTGTCGTGTCTCGTGCATCCTTGACTTGTAATTAAACTTCACTCATACTGTTCTGTTGGCTCCTTTGGCATATGGGAGATGTTTATTTTTCCACCACAGTATTGGCACTTTAGGATTGCCATGGTGAATCCAAAAGCACTCTTAGCAGGATGCAGGTAACCATCAGTCATGCTTTACTGGAAGAGAAAAGTGTGAGTCCCTTTAACACCATGCTCTGATGCATGTGGCAGAAATGAAGGCTGAGGGGGAATCTTAAATGTCTTTGAGCATCATTCCAGCTAGAGCACTGCTGTTAGCAGATTTAAAAATTATTTTTCCTTTTGTCCCTTGGCCTCAATGTCAACATGCCTTCATCTTCCCCTCAGCCCAGATGAACCTTCTCTTGTCACATATTTAATGTGAAGAGAGCTGTCCCAGTGCAGCAGTTTCTGTCTCATTAACAAGTATTTGTTATTTGGCTTCCTTAGCATTGGTATGTGAGGATTGAAAATGGACCAGTTCTTTTCTTCAGTCTTTTACTTGCTTTTAAGAATCAAGAACTATTTCAGATGGCCCATCTGGCATTCATCAGGCTCTCAAATGTGCTGCACACCCACAAACGGCTGTACTAAGTCATATCAAAGGTTTATGCAGTAGTGTTTCTTGTATCTGACAGTGGCCCAAACTGGGTGCTGAAGTAGTTTATCAGAACCGGACAAGATTAAAAATTCAAAATAAACAGTAATTTTGACTGATTTTGTTTTTCAGATGTAGAGATAACATTTCTATTTTGATGGACGAATGCTTTCCTGGGAAAAATAAACCAGGTAAGAGGAGCTATTTTAAAATACTTGTTTACTGAACTTTTTACTTATTTTAATTCTTCCTTTCAATCAGGAGTGACAAAGTGGCATGAATTAGATTGCTCCTTAAGAGAAGTGTAGACTCTTCATTTTGGCTGCAGTTACATACACTACAGACATTCTGTTGCTTCTGGTTAAGCACGGTATTACACTTCAAACATGAGATGTGTAAATTGATTTTTCTCAACTGGATTTTAGATATGGAAATTTAAGAAGTAATGAGAACTTGAAGTATAGGTTGTTTTTATTTGGCAGAGGTGATTTGCGGAGTACATTGTTAATTTTTTTAAACTGGCTTTATTAGAAATACACTTCTTTGAGATCTTAATGTTTAGTTATTTCCAGCTGTTCCTGGTGATCAGAGGAGTTTTCTTATTCAAGTGTGACTTGTTTGTTTTTTCAGAGGTTTAATGTTTCATGTATTATTAGTATATGTTTCAGTCTTAAACTGATGAAATTCTGAGATAACATTGAATTTCCTTTTCCAAGTTTTTAAATGTAGACTTAAGAAATACCATGTAAATAAGCATTTATTGGTGAAGATTGGCCTATTAGGTTTTTTTACAACTGACTGTTTTCTTCATTGCAATAAATATGTAAAAAACAGTGATGCTGTCATCACTGGGCAATGAACCTTGGTATAATTTTTCTCTAAAATGTGTAGTAGTAAAGACATAATTATTATTATGAGTTTATAAATAACCATTTCAAAAATAGCATAAGTAGTGCATGCATAATCTCTGTCTCTTTTGTAGTAAACGTGAATGATTAAAATGTTTTCAAGTAGAAATTAATTGGAGGTGCCATTTCTTTAGATGAAATAGCCAAGTATATGGAAAAGGTGAAGCTACTCAGCTATGAAGAGAAACCTGTTTATCAGCATTTCCGAGAAGTCCTTCTGCAAGGTCTCAAGGCCATTGGACAGAAAGATGATGGCGTGCTTGACTTTGGCTTGGCAGAGAATGGAGACTGTCAAAGAAATCCCGTGCAAAAGGTTTTACTCTAAAAATTCATGTCATCTTTTACTGCATTTTGTTGAGCTAAGTAAGAGTTAGTGGTGTTGGAAGGAGGTGTCATAACTTAATCCAGTAGCAAATAATTAAGTAGTGAAATATTGAAGTCCTAGTTGCACACATCATTTCTCTAATTCAACTTAACTAGTTGTTAATAAAACTTAATATAGAATGGTGTTCACAGAGGTACTTTAACAGTAGATAGCATCTTGGATAACAAAACTTCTATACCTAGTTGTAATGACGTTTGAACAGATGAATATTTGGTTAATATACTTATTTCTTTAAACTGGGAAAACTCCAGATGGATCAAAGTCTGTGTAAGATTAGTCTAGCTTTTTTGTTTGTGGGTTGTGGTGTTTTTTTTTTGTTTTTTTTTTTTTTTTTTTTTTTTTTTTTTTTTTTTTTTTTTGTTAGTTTCCTTTCCATGATTAATTCAAAGCTTAGTTTTAAGCATACACATTTATGCCAACTGTTTGATTCTGGACTTCACATATTGACTTCACTGTGATCTAATATGTTGTTTTTGAGTCTTAACTGTATTGGTAGGCTAGGGGTATTTTCTTCCTTGTATTTATGAAGCCTTAAACTCTGGACTTGAATTCCAATTTGAATACAGCATTAAAGACTTTTTAAGCTTTAGGGAAAGTGTATGCTAAAACAGCTTATACCCATTAAAAAGTGGTCACACAATGGGACAGTAATTATCATCTTCTACTTCAAACTGCATTTATTGCTTCTTTATTTACATTTGTTAGTAGCAGGTGGGCAGTTTATTGGTTCCTTTAGTGTGAACCGAGGAACTGAGAATTATAATACAGTACAGTAGTAGAAGTATGTTGCCTGCTTACTGACGTGTTCAGTATGTTAAAGATGGGGAAAAAGCAGGAAAAAACCCAAAACTGTAGGATTCTAGTCTTCTGAAGATATATGTTCAGCTTTTCTTAGATCTTTTTGTCTAATAAAAAGTATTTTGGCTAAAATCATACAGCTGTGGACTCGGTAATAATATTTTGTGCCGAATTTAGTTTAAAGGTCCCTCCAAAAGGAGAGTTTGATAGCATAAGTTCTGTTCCCCCTGTGGTTTGATATGGCTTGAGACCTATATTTGGAGAAAAACTAATTTGTCTTCAATGGTTGGCTGGTTTCTTTGCTGAGTAAGTTGGCCTGCTGCAGAGCCAGCATCTGTGACCTTTAATGTCCTTGTCCAGCAGAGAGGTCTGGTGCACATTTTCCATGGAATAAAAACTTCAAAAATATTGGGTTTTTAACCTGTATCAGTCATGACCATTCCCAAAGGCTGGGATAATCCTTTTCCATAGGTCCTTACCTCCTGACATGAAATAGAAGTTAGTCTTTTCATTGGATTTCTTTTTTTTTTTTTTTGTATACTTTGAGAGCCGTATGTATGGTCAGCTTACTCAGTTGTCACAAATATGAAGCTTAATAAAACAGGGAGTGCTACTGGCCCACTTGAGTAAGTGTTTTCAGCTGTCTGCTTCATATCTTGATGGACTTGATGCTACTTCATGCCAGATACTGCTAAAGTGTCTGGACAGAATAAGATTGATGGGCATCATAACTTTCTTGCTTTTGACCAAACACCAGGATAGGTGACTCTTTCTTCTACATTGGTTTTTGTTTGCCTTGTAGCAGCTGCAGTATAGGCTAGGGTAGAAGATGACTTAGTGTTTTAAAGATAAGCTCCAAATTCCAAACTTCATTAAAAACTACTCTCCATAAACATAATTTGTCATTAATTAGTGGCATTTTGTCTCTGAAAGCCAGGATCTTTTATAACGTGCTGAATTTTGTTTGGCATGCTTAATGCCTAACTTGAAAAAGAAAAAAGCATCCATCCTTGAGAAGACTGTGACCTCTAACACAAAATATCTATGACATTTTGGCTCTACTGATCTTTTAATCACAGCAGTTCCTTGTTTCTTTTGGTGCAATCTACCGTAATATTTTCTTAAAACAGTGTTATTTGATGTTCTGAAGTTATGCTGTTTCATAGCTAGGAGCTATTTCTAGCTTCCTTGTAAATACATTCTTAAAACGTAGGATTCTCCTGTGCTATCAGCTATTTGAGCCATGGTGGGCATTATATGTTACATATAAGCATGATTGTTCTGGAATCTCAGTCATTCTCCAGTATTGGTATCTGGGTAAAAGTCACAGATATCTCCTATATTAAAAGTTAGCATTTTATTTTCTATCATGGCTCAAGTTTCCCCACATGTATAAGTAAATAAAACATAGTCCACAGCTGTCCTTGAGATTTTTCCTTTTTTTTTTCTGTATAGTAACATGCTAGTTTGTGAGTGTGATATTTTCTAGTAGTTCTAGACAAATAAGAAGCATGTACTGAAGGAAGTATTTCAAGCTCTTGACTAAATTATTTAGAGCAAAGACCACATTTTACTGTTGTTCAGTGGTGAGGAGTGCTGGGAAATATTGTAAGCAAAGTAGCCTGGAAAAATACAGATCTTAGTGATTTGTGGTTCCTTCTAATGTTCAGGTTCAGATGTGCAGGTGTTGCTTTTGTCAGATGAATGCTGCCTGATTTCTACTGCTATGTACTTCACCTGCATCAAGATTAAGAAGCCACTTTTTATTAAATAAGCTTGGAAACAAGATAAATGTATTTTGCTTTTGTGTAATATGTGTATCTGTTATGTGTATGTATATATGTATATGAATATCTGTTTTTCTGATGAGCATTTAAAATGTTTCCTGGTACAATTGGGAGGAATGCATTATCTCTCATATAAAAGCAGTACAGTGCTGAAATAGTCCTCCTTAATTTTGGTCAGAATGAACAAAAGTGTCTGTGTTTATTCCTGCCTAATGCATCACAAATCTGCTGACATGCTAACCTTGGAGTCTTGGCTGGCGGTAATCAGGCCTGTGCACCGGCAGGAAAGATGTACCTAATGCACTCCATCAGTGCAGTTTGCATATGGAAGTTCTCACAGGGGAGCTGCCCTGTGCCAGCTGAGGGTTACCTGCCCACTGCAGTTATTGTATGTAATTATCGAACCAATCTGTTCAGCCCAGCAGGGTTTAGATGGTAATCATGAAGCAACACTTTGGAAAGGAAAGATGTAATGCACTCTCCCCTTCTCCCGTGAGCTGTGTGAAGTTGGAGCCACTTTTAAAGTGGTATTAGAGAAGCTCTAGTCTCACACTATTAATAAATAAATAAATAAAAAAAAGGAGAAAAGGTAAACCTCCTCCAGTGTTCAGTGCTTTTCATGTATGCCTGATGCAGGTCAGTTCATCTTTTGCAAAAATCATGGCTTTAAAACAATAATTTTTCATAACTACCTCAGGAATATTTTGTAATAGTAAGTTTAATTGTAATACGTAGATAATAAGAGATCTATCCATTTAGAAATTTTAAGGTAATGTACCTTGAATAGAGTTCAGATTTTCTCAATACCTCTCTTTGGAACAGAACCCATGGTTGCTATTTAAAAAAAAAAAAAATTAAAAAAGTACTATAAGCTGTGCAAGGGAAGCCTTAAGAGGCAAGGATATCCAGGTACACTTGAATTTAATGTGTAATTGTTTTAGAAAAACCCAATTAATATGAACTTGGGATAAAATGTTTTTTTTTGTTCTCTTAAGTTTTTCAGATTGCTCCTTTTGTAACATTTTTTCAGAGTAAGTTTTAAAACCCCCCAGGTGATGATCACAATATGTCATGTTTTTCTACACCAAAATTTCAACTACTAAAGTGATCTGCAGATTGGGGAACTGTTTTAAATTGTTTATGCCTTAATACCAGTATTGTGTTAATACAGGAATAAATTTTCTCTGTGACTGGAGACATTTTATAATATATAATAAAAAATAAAAGAATGCCTTGTGAGGATATTGTCTACTTTATGGTTTTTCCTACTCTTGAGTTCAACTGCTATTTTTGGTTAATTTTTTTTCCTTTTTTTTTTCTAGAAAAAAAGAAAGGCAGCAGCTGCAGCCAGTGAGAGCACTGAGGCAGAAATGGAAGATACAGGAAGTCCAAAAAAAAAGAAAGCTGCTGCTTCTAGTAAGTCGAAAGATTGTTCTGACAGTCACATGTACTGATATGGCAGGATACCTTGGCTAAAGTCCAGACCCCTACACAGCCACTTGCTCCCCTCCTCAGTGGGACACAGGGAGAAAATAAGATGAGAAAACCCATAAATGAAAACAAAGATGAGGAAATTTATTTCTGTTTACTGTTTTGGGTAAACCAGACTCAGCTTGGGGAAAATGAATATAATATATTGCAAATTTAAAATAAATTTGGATAGTGACAAACATTAAAACACCTTTCCTTCTCCTTCCTTCCCCCAACCTCAACCTAAGTACTTCACCCTAAACTCCACCACTCTTCTTGTGCAGGAATCCTGGAGGGGAAGTGTGCTGTGGTCTCTGCTGCTCAGTCATCCTTACATTTTCCCCGCTCCAGTGTGGGCTCTCTCTTTTGGGTTACAGTCTTTCAGGAAAAACAAACAAACAAAAAATTACCCAGTTTTTTGAGGAAATATCCATTTTTTCCAGGTTAGGCTCTCACATGAGTTGCAGGGGACATCTCCTCCTCCTGTCCTTCCTGAGCTACCAGGAATATGTGCTCTGGTGCAATGGAGTACCACTTCCACCTCTGACTTTGTTCTGTCTGCTGTTTCCCACTCTTCCTCTTGCACTGCTACTCCCTTTTTACCTGGCCAGTGCTTTTTTTGTCCTTTCTTAAATCTTTCCACAGTGGTGCCACAAATGAATTTGGCTCAGCTTTGGCCTGTGATGGGTTTGTTTTGAGGCTTTGGCCTACAGTGGGTTTGTTTTGGAGCCAGCTGGAAAGGGCTGTAAGGCACAGAAGAGCAGCTGGCCTCTCCCCACAGAGGCTAGCCCTGAAGCTGACCTCAGCTTACCAAAACTCAGCCACATGGCCGTAAAACACCCAATAGAACCTTCAGATTAACTTTATTAAAAGAAGTTAAAATATTTCAACTTTCTATGTAAGAAACGATCATACTCCACTTAAGTAGTGCCCAGAGCTGGTGGAATTGCTAGGTGATAAAAATTGGTGGCTGAAACCTGTTATTTTGCCATTGTTCATTCTCTGCTCATTCTTGTTTTTATCTTCCTGTCTTGTCCAGTTCAGTGTTAGAACATGCTGACTCCTCAGGATTGCTCTTCACAGAGTGTTAAATCCAAGGGCTAACAGCAGCAGCTTCCAAAAGCAAGCTTGTTTAAAGTCAAGGAAAGGATTAGCTGTAAGGATAGAAAATGCTGAAGCCATTATTTCAACATAATTTGGCATAGTTTCAGTGCAGTATGGAAAAAGTCATGGACAGATAAAGTAGGATTATTGAAAATCCAATGTGAGAAATCTTCAGTAGATCTGTATAGGGTAAGCTGATGGTGAGTGTCCCATCAAACTGCTTTATGGATCTGACCTTGTAATGCCTTTATTATAATTAAATCAGTAAATGTGAACTGAATTCAAGTACTAGCACATATATTTTTCCTAAAGAATGTTTTATTTATGATTTTAAATAAAAGACCAGATGTTGTCTATGGTCAAATAGTCTAATAATAATAATAAAGTAATAGGACTAAAGTCTACCCCAAAACAAATCTCCTTGTTTAAAAATGACTTGATGAAGGAGTATTGCAGGATGGGAAACTGTAGCCTTTCAAAGACAGTAATAATATTGGTGAGTTTTGGATTTACCTTGGGATACTTGCTCAATCTGTATGGCACAAAGTACCAGGAATAAAGCTAATGTTATTCCAGGAGGTGACTCTGCTTTGGTCATTTTCAGCTGTTCATATTACAGAATTTTAATCATTAAGACCAGTGATTATTTCTCTTTTTTGAATGGCTATTTACTTATTGACTTCAGTTTATTATAAATTTTCTAGTCTGCCAGTGGCTGAAAAAATGTTTATAAGATTATACATTCTTTCATAGCAATATAATTATTTTAAATGATGTTGACACAGTTTTAGCATTTTAGATATAACCTAAGACTTTTTAACAAAATACTTAATACAGTTGACTGTTTTCTGGTTTTGAATTGATGTGCATGAGCAGAACTTAATTTCTTTTCTTATAATGTATTATACTACCTTTTCCTGGGATTGTAGGGTTAAATTCTTACACAAGAAGATGGCATAGAATGTCAGGAATTGCAATCCAGGTGGTAACCCATTGTAAACAATGAGATTTTTTCAGACTAAGTTAAAGTATTTGAGAGGCTGTATAGATTTTCAACATATTCTTGAATGAGAAAAGCTTCCTATTGCTAGTTCAATAGAGTTACAGATGAAATGGCTTTAATTTCACCTTTTTACACTACTCAATGAATACCAAGTAGAGGGAGTATATAAAATGCTTTCAGGTGAAATGTGATACATGTACTTAGTCCTTTGGTTCTCTCCAAATTTGGAATTAAAAACTTTACCAATTATTACGTGATTCATAAACCTGTGTTGAAGGAAAGGGTAACTGTTTCATAATCTTTTCTGATTCTGATGCTTTTATAGTTTGAAAAGGGCTGACTATAATAGAAATACTCAAAACTGTTTCCAAATGTGACTAGTTTTGTGTTACCATGGGCTTGTTTCTCCCTTAATTGATTTTTGCCGTGGCTAAAAAAAAATCCTGAAGTTCAGTAAAATGAATATTTTCTTGATATCACTTAGTTGTACAATTTGAAGTTGAGTCATACAGGAATGCTTTAAAAGTTGTTACAATTCTATTTTATTGGTTTCTAAGGGGCATATATGTGGTAGAATGGTGGTTGCTCTTCAGGTATTCAAGCAACATCTTATAAGTGTTTGAACAGAAAGCAGTTATGAGAGCTGTGCAGCCTCTTGCTGTTTAACTCATTAGCATTAGCCACCTTTGACTATGCAGTTTGTCTTGTCCAGTCCAAAAGATAAGGTGTCCCCAAAAGATCCTGATCAGCTGTGTCCCATTTTGAATACCCTAAGGTGCTCAGTGGCTATAGGAAGTCTGCCAGTATTGAAATCTACTGGGGCTGGGGAACCCCTAGACATGGAGGAAGAGGAAGAAAGAATAGATAGCACTGAGAAAGAACAGTCATCTGGAAATTCTTGCTTCTACTGTCAGCTGCTCTTGGCTGATCTTAATGTAAGAGTGGCGACATCAGATGTGGTCATTAAAGGCCTTTTCTTCCAATCTTGTCAGCCATCAGTGTTTCTAGAGCAGTCAAGTGACCCTTTGGAAACAGTATTTCAGAAAGTCCTTGAGAGACAAGCTGTGTTGGACTTCCAAAATAGGTTGGGTGAAATTTGGTGAAATACTTAAGTTGTTTTTTATTTATATTAGCATGTTATCAGCTTTTTTTTCTTCTTTTTTTTTTCCTTGACACAACAAACCCATAGGCTTTCCTGAAAAGGGGACTTTTTCAAGGTATCCTTTTTAAAGTAATATGGATGAGGTTGAAGTATTATATTAGCCAATCTATCTCCACTAGGAAAAATGCTGTCAGAAGAGATGATTTCTATTTAAATAAGAAGCATTTCCCCCCTCTGTTGCAGCTCCATTTTCAGTGTTAGCTGCCTTCATGTGCAGTAGTAAAATAGAGGCTTATAAATGATGAAACTGGTAAAACAGAATACCAAACTTTGGCATACACTGAACATATCCACCAACGCTCATGCAGGGGTATTGTGCATAATATGATAGGATTAATGTGCTTATTTTTGATCAGTTTGGTGGAATAGGCAGATACTATAGGCATCCTCAGTGAAAATCTCATAAATGCTGGAAAAACAAGAGTTTCAGGAGAATTTGTGAATAATCTTAGGTTCAAAGTTACAATGGAAATAAAACAACTACCCTGGCAGGTATTTTTGAATCATGGGATTGATGAAGATTGGATTAGAGTGAATTAGAATATTTAATGCTAATTAGAAAAATTAGGGTTCTTTTATTTTCAGTTTTGAATTTTTAAGACAGTTTTGGGATTTATTAATTAGGACATATAAAGAAAAACATTAAAGTTAGATATGACAATGAAAGTACTGTATTTTTAAATATACTTTTAAAATAGTCAGTATTCCTAAGGCTAGGAATTCTGCAGGTCTGTATTGCTGGATGGCATCTACCATGTTAAGGCCTTAATTGGGGTCTTTGATTACTCTTGCAGTATAAATAAAAAACTATTTGAACAGCTCCAATATGAAAACAATCATACTGATGGATTGCTTAGAAGAACATTGGAAAGGGGTGGTTTAATATTATTTCTCAATTAATAGGTACTTATCTTTATATTTCTTTACCTTGAATGACTTTGCATGAATCAGTTATTGGGTTATTTAAATATTTTCTTTCTTTGTTCAAGTAATATTTAATACTTACTGCCCACTGAGGTGCATTTTCGCATTTGGAGAATTATTGGCCTTGTCACCAAGCTTTTGGAGAAAGCAAGTCCTATCTTTTTTGAGCTTCTTTATGGTGCAACTTACTACTTGTCTTTCTATTCTGTACCAATACTCAATTACAGGTAGATTTTTTTAATCTCTTATTCTTGTACCCTAAAAAATTATTTGTAAAAAAAAAAAAAAAAAAGACTTGTACTGCACAATAGTTCTAATTTTGTAGTACATCTCTTCGTTGTTGTGGAGGATTTGTTATTGACTACTATTTGTTCGAGATTCCAGGAGGAAGCAGATACAAGTTTTAAGACTGTGTATCCATCTCTGTGCTTAGTGACTGAAAGATGTCTCTGTGCCCTCTTAGCTTTCCCTTACCAGTCTCAGGAATGTTACAAGTTAAATGTTCTAGTGCAGGAGTTAGGTGGTCTGGTTTTAGAAGTTAGAAGCACGTGCTGCAATGTTGTATCTAGAAATTACCAAAAAGATCTGGGTTTTAAGCAGAGAAATACTGTTTTCAGTTGCCTGAATACTGACAAACTCACTTCTATATTTTGCATTAAGCATATTCAAACACAATATGAAGTGTTCTGACTTTTTATGCCTGCCCTGAGATTGTTTGAGGGTCTTCAAAAGCTATTAGAAATTAAATTATAAAAGGTGTGGTAGGAGGTGCTTTTAATTTTAAAGATTTTTAAATATTTTGGATAGTAAGGTTAATATAGATTTGCTTTACATTTAATTTATCTTTGTGGTTCTTAAGAAATAGTAGGGTTTTTTCAACAATTTGCAAGCGACAAATTCAGTGAGAATAACTTTGAACTAAGTAATTTGTGCGACTAGTCGTAATAAGGAGAAAAAAATTAGTGTCCAACATGTAAAGTGTTGCTGTGTACTTCTGTATGTGCTTGGAACACAGTTCTTTATTTAGTTTACCTTTTTATTTTAGGCTTATTTCTGTACAATATTTTCAGCTCATTTCTAGCACTTGAACACTTAAAATATAAGTAATTTAGGTTCTCTTTTTACATTTCATGGGATTTTCTTGTGTTTTCTGCTAATATAAAGTATTAAACTAAAAGACCTTGTAACAAACATTTTCTGTGTGTAAAGTTCTGTATAATGACTTTACATGTTGAACTAAGTAATTTAAGGAAAAAAAAGTTATGTCTACTTTTTTGCTTGTTTTTCTGTGACCTAAAGATGAATTGCAGTATGTTGAACAAGTATTTGAATTCAAACTCAGATAGAAAATTTGCAAGTGAAATTTTTCTACAGGAAAGAAAAATTGTACTGCAGTGACTCAGATTTTTACAGGGAACTAGCCTTTTTCCAAGATTGCAAGTAATGTTTTGAATTAAACTGCCTGCTTCCTGCAAATTGCTGTGTGGTGAAGAGGAAGGTTAATTTCAGACACATGCTGCATGGGACGAATGATTTCTGTTTATGTATGATTGTGTTTTGAAATATCTTCAGTGCAGCAATTTTTGCAAATAGAAGTAAACCAGTTTCAATTTCATCTCGAACAATTTTATATTAAAATTTTTAAAAGAACACTCAGATATTTGTTGTAATCTCTAAGAAATACATAGGCATAAAGTCATAAATAATAGATTCTTGTGTTCTGATGTTTTTCCTTATGAGAATATGAAAAGTATTTGCTTTATTTGCTGCAGAAAAGGGAGTACTTGGCAGAACAGAATAGCTAAAGCTAAGCCCCATTCCACAACTTCACTGGCTTCTCTCTCTCATCTCCACCCACAGTCATATATTTACTGGAATTCAAGTCCATATTTGCATTCCTCTGGTCTCTCCTTTTTTTTTTTTTCCTGAGTTGCATTTCTGAATTCTTGTAGAAAAAGACCTGCTGTGAAAACAGAAAAAGCCAACTAGCCACTACTACTATTTATTGCCCTTGCAATTTCTTCAGCAGCTTCCGAGTACTGAGAAATGCTTGTCCCAAGAAGTGTTATTCACCAGATTTTTTTTCATTTATGCAGAGGTTCCATGGCTGAACTGGGAAAGAGCTTGTCAGAGGCCTCTTCCTTAAACCAAGGAAGAGTCTTCTTAAAAGAAGACTTCATCTTCTTGCAATCTTCTTAAAAGATTTCATCTTTTATCTTCTTTAAAAGTATCTCTTCATTGACACCATATTCAAACTGCCTGAAGTGATTGGAGAGTGTGGTGTTTAACTCATTAAATGCTGCAGCCTGGCCTAAGTTCCCATTTGATGTTTGCAGCTGGTTGCTGAATGTAGTCTTCAGCTTCCAACACTATTTTTTTATTCTTTCCATATGTAAATAGGAAATGTATGGGTTCCATTTTCTTGTTCCGTTTTTCAATCTGATTTTAGAACCCTTTTAAGGGGCAGTTGAAGGAAAAAGGTCTCCTAGAGAGCCATCTAGTAAAATGGCTTGGTTATTTGATACCAACAAAACCAGCTGAAATATAGCTGAAGCACATTTTGCAAGAGAAAAGAGATACTGTGATCATGAAGAATTTAGAAGAACTGGCAGTTCTAAATTCAGCTGTTTTGGAAACCACAAGTATGCATTTATTACTTAAATTAGTAACGCAATTATTCTTGGGAATCATTTGTTGCACTGAGATCTGGTGTAGTAGCATATGTAAGATCGTAGGCTAGGGACAGTCTCATTCCTGCCTTATCACTTCTCAGGTTAACTGGCAATTTCACATATTTATGTGTGGAATAATTAAATACAGGCATGTACTTGCCTGTATTAAAGCAATGTCAGTCCTAACACTGTCCTGCGGTGGCACATGGGGTGTCTACACAGAAATGATGATTAAGCTTCATTTGTGTGGATACTGGTTGAGAACATCTCTTCCAGACAACTCCATCACATCATCCACTGCTCCAGATTTACTGACCTTTGTTTCTTAAAGAGGTAAACATAGAGCAAAATGCATGTATAAGATTGTGCACACACATTCATGGACATTAGGTTTGGGGTTCTTTTTGAGAAAGGAAGTGTCTAATCAAGGTACTCCACCACTTGTTTTGATGTTAGGTGTTTTATTCAAGGACGATGACTACAAATTTGGTTTAAGAGCTACAATTGCTGGAACTCATCAGCCCATTAGCTGGAGACTGGCATGTACTTAGCCTTTGTCAGGTGTAGATTCAACATATGGAAGTGATGCATTTGGTTCATATCTAGCATGTCTGCTGTTAGATATTTTTCACTTACCTGATGTTTGCTGACAGTCTGACATCTCTATGTGGCTCTGTTTTCAGATATTCTAACCTATGATGTAACTTAAAATCAGGTAGGATTTAGTTATCTGCTCAGTTGCTGTATTTTCATGTTTCTAAATCTCTCACTGTCCTCCTTTTCATCAAAGAAGGCAATTTAAACAGGAAGGTCATGACTTTTTACCGAAGGAACTTCTGTAATTTTATAGAAACTTTAATTTTTTGACTTGAGCACAGTTTTATTTCTTAGTTGTAAGACTTATGTGTTCCTGAAACAGTGTACATAGAATTGGAAGATGAGAAGGAACATCAAGAAGAGATCTGCTCTATAGAGCAGTCTAATTAATGAATGTTAGTGTTAATCTTGATACATGCTAATATTTTATCTTAAAACCTGTATGGTTACTCTAAAACTTCCCTGGTGAACACCACTTGTAATACTTAACTATCCTTACTATTACAAAGGATTTAATAAGGGGAAGTATTTTAATATTTTTATTACCTAATCTGAATTTCCCTTAAGTTTAGTAGTTGTCCTAGCTGCTGTGGACATGAAAATCACTCTCATTCTATGAAGCAACCTTTTACACATCATATGTCTCCCATTTTTTTTCTACTCTCTTCAGATAAACTAGTTAAATTCAATGTTTTCTTGTTGTTGTTTATGTTAGAGAGCTGGAAACCATTTCTTCTCCCTGTTTTTCTCAGACTTTTTTTGTAGAATAGAGCCCAGAACTATAAGCAGTACTGCTGGGTTTCTTTTGTAAAGCTTTGTTTTGCATTGCTCTATGTCTCCTTGATTTACCCAAGTTTACTCATTGAACTTGAATGATCAGTGACTCCCACTGCTCAAAAGCTGTTGTCTTAAGCAAGCAGCTTCTTTCTTAAGGACTTCCATGAAATTCAGTCTTACTTTTCTTTACCTGTACACTTGACAAGGATTGCAGAATTGTATGTAGTTTTACAAGCAAGAACTGAAGTAGTTAGGCATGCTATCTTCAAGAAGGAATTTAAAATTAAGAAAAAAATAGTATGTGACTAGGAGATGAAAAATATTTCATTGTTACTGTAGATGCAAAAAGGTAGAAATTTTTATTATATATAATATTTTTTGTCAAAGTGACTGCAGTTGAATGCAATTCACAGAAATGAGCAGTGGTGTTTTGTTTTCTTCCTTTTCCCTGGTAGTAGGCAGGCAAGAATCAAAGTACAGGGAGGTTTTTATTATTCCTTTTAGGTATGGTCTCTTTGAACAACTTGCCTGCCAGGTTTACTAAGAATGGGATTATTCCTTACCTTTGTTAATAAAATAATTAGCAAGTGATAGCTTGAATCTGTAGGCATAGTTGCACTGAAAGCTGAGCTGATTCAACAGCTGACATTGCCAAACAGAAATCTTCCTTTCTTTTTCACCTGTGTGTCTTCCACCTCCCCTTGTATAAACTCCATTCAGAATCCTCTAAGATGCCACATTTCACTAAACTGTGAGAATACCAGACCAAAATTTCTTTGCTAAGTGTCCTAGTTTTAGCTGGGATAGAGTTAATTTTCTTCCTAGTAGCTGGTGCAGAGCTGTGTTTTAGATTCAGTATGAAAATAATGTGGATAACACAGATGTTTTGGCTCTTGCGGAGCAGTGCTTATCCTAAGTCAAGGACCTTCCAGTTTCCTGTGCTCTGCCAATGAGGAGCTTCACAAGAAGCCAGGAGGGAGCACATCCAGGACAGCTGATCCAAACTGGCCAAGGGGATATTCCATACCATGGAATGTCATACCCAGTATGTGAAATGGGGGAGTTGGCTGGGAGCACCCTATTACTGCTGAAGGGCTGGGCTGGGCATCAGTCAGTGAGTGATGAGCTCTTGTATTGTGCATCACTTGTGAGTTGGAGTTTTTTAATGTGTGCAATAATTAATCTCTTTTGTTTACTTTTGTTATTACTGTGTTTACTTTATTGTAACGATTAAACACTTCCTATTTCAACCCATTTTTTTTTCCTTTTTCCAATTTTCCTCCACTTCCCAGGGGGAGTGGACGGGGAAGTGAGTGAATGAACTCTGCATGGTAGGTAGTTACTGTCTGGGGTTAAACTGTGATCGCAGAGCTGGATGAGCTTAGACAAGTCCAAAAAATGGCTTAATACTGGGAAGCATCATAAAACTAAAAGTTGGCACATGGAGAGGAAGGAGGGGTGTAGATTTTGTAGAAGATCTAATTCTTTTGGTGAAGATGAGCTAAAAAAATGACTCAACTCTGTGTGATGATACTCTTGGAGAAGTTGAACTGTACAACATGTATTTTGGAAGGTCAGTGCCCAGAAATAGTTGCAGATTCTTCTCTGTCCATGGCACATTCCCTATCCTCACTTAAAGCTCAATGAATGATTTGAGCTATCCTTTTAAAAACTAAAAGTATTTTCTTGTGATCTGTTTTTGTTATTTTATTTAACACAAAGTGTGTATTTTTGTTTTGTTTGAATTGCAGATGCAATTGCTACCAGAACCCAGAAGATGACCTCACCAAAACCCAAGAAAAGCACAGCAACCAGAAAGAGAGTCCAGAAGTAAATAATATACAGAGCAACAAACTAAGTTGCTCTGTGGCTCATTTCTGGTTTTTGTTTGTTTGTTTGTTTGTTTTTGGTTTTTTTCTGCAGCACTGGAATCTTTTTCTTTCCTTTTTAAGTGATGAATCCTATAAAAACATGGACTGCCGTTTGTACCTGTTTTTGAAGAATAAATGTTTTATTAAAATATTTGCATAATTTATGTATACTTAAATACTGATGCAAAATTTTGCCAACTTTTGAAGTGGGGATGCATTTTTATTCTTTATATACATGATTTCATGTCTTACAGGCAAACTAAAGAGAGTGCTTTTTTTCCTGCTTTGTAAAGTAGAGATAAAACCTTATTTAATAGTTTCATTGTGGATACTGTATAAGAAACAGCAGTGTTGCATCTGATTTCTCACAGTTTTGAGGAAAGTCATATTGATGGTCACTTAAATGCACACAGAGATGAAGTATGAAAAAGCAGAAATAGCTTTTAAATATGTTTCAAGTGTTTGAATTAAAAACAGAACATAAGGCAAAAATCATGTCCTTCCATTCTAGTTGGTATAAAATTATTTTAAACAATTCTTTGGAAGACAGGTACTGAATTTTAGCCATTTTTTTTTTGCATATTTTTTGTGTTTGTATTACTTTTCCATTTATTCACAGTTTCTCTGGAAAGAAAGAGACCAAGATTTTAGATGAAGGGTCCAGAGCAAAGAAAAGAACCAAGCAAAAACCAATGCCTATTTTCAACCACCCTTCAGATTTTCTTTTTATATTAGTGAAAAGACTAGAATATAATTGTGAGTAACCTTGTGCAGGATCTAGTTCCAGTGTGATATTGTCTCTAATCTGCTTCTTCTAGCAATAATGGTTTCCCTTCGAGAAGCGTGTAATCTTCCAAATCCTTTTGTAAAAGTAGTTCTGTGGTTAGCTATGAGTCCTCTCTTCAGAGTTGTAAGTCAAAAAATAGAGTGTTGAATTCCAGTGTAAAACACTGCTACTTTTCATATATCTACTGCAACACACACATTATAAGATATGAACCTCATTCTTATCAGGGCAGCAGAAAGCTTGACAAACCAAAAGGAATCCATATGAGCCAGTAAGAGTGTATTTGTATGGATGTCCAGCTTGCTTGATTATATAATGTCTGAGTAGCAACTCATGATAATAAATAAATGTGTTCTAGCATGAAATGTTGAATGAATGAATGATGAGGCTATGTTTTGTAATAAGGGAATCTGTTGTTTTGAAATAAAACTGGAATACCGTATTTATGAGGTGCTTTCTCATTTCTGTTGGCTGTTAAGATTCTTTTCCTGAGTATTAGCAGTGTGGCTGACGTTGTGTAACATGCTCTTCATTTCAGATGTAAAAATAGGATTGCTAAAGCTTCTCTAAAGTTTAAAACTCCTCAAATCAAACTATCATTTTAATGATTTCGTTTAATCATTTTTTCAGAAAGTATATTACAATGTTCTGAATAGCTATTATCAGGAAGGCATACTGTATTCTCTTCCTTGTCACATACTCAAAGCTAATGTCATTCTTTTATACTTCAGTTGTTTGACATTTTTTTTTTAGTAACTTATTTACCAGTAAACTTCCTTTGATTACTTCCCAAGTTTTCAAGCAGTGTGTTTTCTTTTGACACCACCAAAGCCAAATGGAACAAACAGTAATTTCCACATATTTGAAAAGAATGTTTTGAGGTGTGAATTTTATAAACCACCCCTACCTCCTCCCAACCCAAAAATGTCCTGGAAAAAGATGTCCTGGTAAGTGTTCTGTGACGTGAAAGGATCCTTTTTATTCAAGGTGAATGCTGTTTCAGGGCTTGTCTCTGCTCACTGTAAAACCCCAGGCTCCAGCTCGCTGTAACTGCAGTAGTGTTTAAAGCGTGGGATGGCCAGGAGGAGCAGAGGGGAAGGCTGTGATCATCCCCGCAGCGCTACCGTATGGATCACATATAGTGTGTGCTTGCACACACGTGTTCCCTCTGCTTTGCAAAGCACTGAGGGGGAAATGCAGCACTTCCAGAGAGGTGGAGGGTGCAGTTGGATTTTGTTGACATTCCCCGTTTGAAAGTAAAGCCCCTAACACAAAAGAAGCAAGCTGCCTTTAGACTGCATTTACTGCTCTTGATGACTCCAGTTGTGTGTAAATATTAGAAAACAGCAGGGTCCTGCATTCCAAGAATCACTTGAGCAGTGCCATGAAGACAAGTGTCCTTACTAGTATTGTAGTCATACTCCCAAGCTCTCCTGCTGTTTCTAATCTGTGCGTGCAGCCGTGAAAAAACTGGACTGACATTTACAGGCACAGCAGGGAGACACTTGAGTAGGGAATGTTAAAGACTCCGCTACCTATGTTTCAAAGTGGCCACCATACAAGATAAATCTTCACAGGAGAACTAGTCAGCACTTCAGCTGATGGTGTAATGAGGATATTGATAATGAAGCACAGAATGCTTCTTTTAGTGCTTGAACATTTTGCAGACAGATTGTTTATATTTTCCCCTAATCTAAAATATCTGGAGCGACAGTCAAATTCAGGATGGATTTAACGTATTTTTTTAGATGGTGCTGGTTTGATAATTTTTACAGGATTATTTTCCAGTAAGTTAATATAAAATTATAATTCCCAATATTTGCTGCAGCTAGCATTAAGAAGGGGGTCAGTTGCTTTCCTGAGTAGTTTGACAGACTTTCCTCACTGTTTTGTCCCAGTGAGCTGCCAGATTTGGGATGCCATAATACCAGTAATGCAATTAGGTTTTCTGCACGTTGTCTGGTTGACTTCTCAGTTAAGAGTTTCTTTCCCTTTGGGAATAAGACTAGACAGACTGTCATTTGCTATTACTAATTCTGCTTAGCATTATCACTGGAGCTTTTTTGTAATTAGCTATCTTAGTTGGCTCTTAAATTTTAATAGCCAATTGAAGCTACATTTTAGCCAAGTTCCATATCTAAATTGCATTCAGTCCATTAACAAAGTTGGTTAAAAGGCTATTAAAACAAAAGCCAATATATGGTGGTTAGCACTTACATCTTTGCAGCAGTAGTAGTACCAGCCTCCAATGAATATCCTCAAGAAATGGCACTTCCTTCTAGAAAGGAAGTGCATGAAGAATGACCAAAGTTTGTTCTGGGAACAAAGGCCAAATATGCAGAATACTTGTAGAAAAAGTAAATAAATTGAAGTGTCTTTTCTGGAAGAAGGTGGAAAAGATGGCAGGGGGAGATGTACAAGGGGCAATTAATTGTTCTGCTCAGATTTGACAGGTTCTGAAAAAGCCAAATAAATGAAGTGATGTTTTTCTCCATATAAGCTGATCAAAATTATTAGCAAAACCATCTGAAGCACCTTCTGGTGGAATTGTCATCTTGCTGAGCTTAGTTTGTAAAACATCCTGCCAGACATAAAAAAAACCTGTAAGCATGCCAGCACATAGGCTCAGAGCACTGCTTCTCTAATTGATAGACCCTATAATTTTCTTTTTTACTGAAGACTGTGGCTGGATACCTCAGCCTCCCATGTAATTTAATGTAGCATCAGTCTGAATTTTTTTTATCCCTAGTAGCATTTGTTTAAATTAGCTTTTTCTCCTCTTTTCTTTCTTAAGGTGCAGACAGGAGATTAACTGCCTTTGGTTTATCCTGTAACTAATAATGCCTTTCTCAGACTTTTCTGTGTTAAAAAAAAACCCCAAAAAACCCCAAAACCTTTACTTGTGGGAAGACATCAGATATTAATGCTGCTATGGCTTTAACAGAGAGTCTGCCAGTTGCTGATGAGCTGTTTCAAGGATGGTTTGCAGTGCCCTGTATAGGTGATGATAGGTGAGTGTCAGTAGTTTCATTGTAGGAGGTGTGAGGCAGACTCCAGATTGTGTCTTAATAACCAGTATATATCTGCTTTTACCACCATATGCAGTGGGACACCTAAATTAGAGTTTCCATAGTGTACCAGTTCTGTTGTAAAACTGAACACAGAGCTCGTGCTCTTTGAACAAGAGTCAGATCCTGTTGCCTGTAGTGGCACTGCAGCATCAAACTGGAAAAGCTCTGTGAGAGTAAATACCAATTCCTTTACCTGTCACGTTGTTTTGGGGCTGCTGGGCTCTTTGCAATGATGAGGTACTCAAAGTGGAAAGGAACCTCTTCTTTGTGAGAAGTGATTTTCATTATGTCCTTTCTCAAAGGCAGAGAGAAGGCAGATGTGGTAGGATCAACTTTTTTGAAAAGTCCTAGAGTCCTAATTAGGATCTCAGATAGCTTGTTGCAACTGCATGCTAACTCATAGACATTTCAGTTCTCTTCACTGATATTGTCAAGATTCAGCAGCTGAAGATTTAGAAAGTTGATTCCATGAATTTGATGCTTCATTTAAATCTTTTATCTCCAGGAATAGTACATCTAAAGCACCAGTTTGGGGTTTAGAAAAATGCAACAGCTCTAGCTGGCTGCTCCAATTCAACTACTTTTCACTACATGGACGTGCCATGTTTTTAAATGTGAAATCACAAACAGTACTGCACTTGTACTTCTTTCTGGAGTCTGTGTTTCAAATTATCCCTCCAAAACTTGCCTTCTTCCAGACTGGTGCATATCCTGTCCATGTGGTCTTTTCATGCCAGATTTTAATGCCCTTGCATTTAGTTCTGCATACAAATACCTGAAATTTTCAAATGGTTCTAAAGTTTCACAGCTTTCTAAGCTGCTATAAGTGAAGCTTTTTCTTCCCCATTGAGATTGCTGGAGGAAATAAAAATTGGGGTTTTGCATTTTCTCAGAAGTACCCCGAAGAGTAAAAGTTGTAGAGGAACTGTCATTTGACAGGAGAAAGATTGGCCCCCATATTTCTACCCCTTGTCTTGGAAGGTCAACTTTCCAACCCTGCAGACCTTAGCTGCTGTGATGGGCTTTCATAAGTATACTCAAAAGAAAAGTGGTGAGAACATTGGGAGACAGCTGTGAAGTATGGGAAAGTGAAAAGAAAATATATATTTTTATAAACTTCCTGAACTAATTCCTTTTGCCAGACCACTCCAGATAGGGAGAAGCTGTCACAGTGGGGATCTGCATCTGCAGCTTCTGAGAGAAGAAAAATTCTTCCTTGGCAAATGGAGCTATAAACCCAGAAAATTAAGGATTAATATGTTCATTTATACAGAGCAGTGAGAACACAATAACATGAAATACAACCAAGGAGGATGCATTTAAAAGACAAAAGAGCCCTGGAAGGGACGGTACTTAGCTTTGTTCAGAATGCAAACTCTAACATGCAGTTCTGGGAATTGGTGAATTGCACAGCTTAATGTTAAAAGAAATTACTTCATACCACAAGAAATACACGATCTGTGCCTTGAAAACCTGAAGGTACTTTCCTTTCTGCCAGGAGAGGAGTGGAACATTGGATCTACTTGAAAGTAAGTAACCCTCCAGCTAATTTTGTCTATCTGCTGCTAAACCTGAACAGAAATAATAAATTGAATTCCTTTCTGGAAAGAGATATATCTATAAAAAAATAATAATGCCTTTATTCTTACATTCTCACTAATCTCTCATTGTGGAGCTGTTTCCTTTGGATTGGTGAGGGTGGATCTGCAGTAGCAAATACGCAGTCCCTGACTCACATCTAACAATACTTGGTGATAGCCACAGCAAAAAATATACAGCAAAGAGCACCACATTTAGAAAGATAATGTAGTGCTGAAAATATCTGGGTGTGGTGTAATAACTGGTTTCCTCTGTCACTGAGAGAGCTGATCATCAGTAATGTGTCAGCTTTGGGCTTTTTTAATTGGTGTGGTCAAATGTGGAAGGAGGCAGAATTTGAAATTCATCTCTTATCCAGACCAGGTATCACCTGATAAATCTCTTTGGAGACTGACAACAGTTTTTGCCTTTATTATTCTCATATGTGAGATGGTTTATGTGTGGCAGTGAGTTGTGTCACTGATTGGTTGTTTTCCTTCCTCATGGCAAAGCCCTCCTAAAAACAATTTTGAAATTTGTCATCCATTTCTGGTGAAAGCACCGTACAAGATTTTCTCTAAATCTGACCAGAACAATTTTCTTTAAGTGCATAGAAACTATTCTGTTTTGGGGGTGAATTCCAGTTGTTTATATTGGAAGCCTGACCTTTCAGAGGTAGTAGCGCCCAAAGTATTTTTTGTAACCAGGAAGGGCTGCAGGTAACCACTATCTCTGAAAATCAAGTTTATGCTCCTCTAAAAGTGTATCCTTTGCCTGCTAGGAAGATAATGATATTTTTTGCTGTCAAGCACACTGCTGGATTATCTTTAAAGGTTAGGGGTAGGAGCAAAATTGCAAGAGAGACCCTAACAAGGAATGAGTAATTCAGAAGTGAAATTGCATGCTGCAAACCAGTAACTTGAGCTGAACCACAGAGCTTGTGCTTGAACTTGACATTCCTTGATTAACTAAGGGTACTGTGTCCAAGGTAATGAGGAACTGAAGGAGTGACAAAAAATGTATGTAAATGTGTATGTGTTTTTGCTGCATTCTTCAGGGTTTTTTTAAATGTCTATTATAAGCTCTTTCAAGATGTGGTTGTCTTCTTACCCCTCTGCATAATACCTGCCATAGTAGAATGGGAAAAGTTGAGTGCTTGTGATAAAATGAATTTCCTTTTATTAGTTATTTTGTTTATTTCTTGCCAATATGCTTCTTCCTTCTGCCTTTCAAGGGAGTATTTTGATTATCCAACAAGTATTTTAGCTTTATTAGACTAATTATTTAGCCTCATTAGATTAATTATTAGCCTTAATGAAATTCATGTTGCCCTGAAGAGCACAGAAAATGAGGGGAGATATGGGAGACCTGGGGCACTGGCAGGCACTGGAGTAGGCCAGGGCACAACATTGTGCTTATAGCTGAGGAAATGGAATGGCTGTCCTGGACATACTGTCTTGTCCAAGGCTGATGATTCAAGGTGTGGGCATTTCTTACAAGTGTGGCTGCTGTGCTGCTTCCTCTTCATCACGTCTGCCAGGTAAAAGCAAGACAGCCATCTGCCTTGTGTCTTTCCTTCATCTGTCTCTTTCAATCCTATGTATCCAATTTCTTCCCCACGTCAGCACAGACAATGCCATTTGCTGCACTGTTCTAATCAATCACTCTTGCAATGTTCAGTGCCATGGGACCAGAAGTCTGACTCCTGCACAGGTTCTAGGGGACCCACTAGATCACTGTGGGTCACCTGAGTTTCACAGCATGGCAGGGGCTGTAATATTGCATGGAGCTTTTAAGGAGACACAAATAGTGCATTAGAGTTTCCTCTCTGTTCTCCCCTAAACCCTCTCCTTTTATTTCTGTTTTTCCACAGTAGTATCTCCTCAGATCTTTATAGAGTCTACAGATGTTGTTGTCTCTCTTCCAACCATTTTCACTCCACTTCTCTCCTACAGAAACATCTGACAACTCATCAGAGAAGCCTACACTTACTGTGTTTCCATATTATCATTTTGCCTCTGACTATTAGTTTTTCTGAAAGACTATCAAACTGGGAATGAAATGTACCAAGGAAGCTGTTTCTTCTAGAAAACTGTTTTATTCAATTGTATGATGTTCAGCCACCAGAGTATTCCTTTACTTCATAGGCATGGTAGTTTTCTGTGCATATGGCTCATCTATGGCTTCTCAGGAGTGCTTGAGTTTCTTAATATATTAATAGTCCCCAAGGGGGGACTATTGTCTATAGTCTATACCCTACTTGTCTCTTGAAGTCTCAAGTATCCAGATTGAAAGATGGACAGACAATTTTGTAAGTTATATCACATTCCACTGGGAGTGTTTTTTTCCCTGAGGAAACCTGTCTGAATGCATGGATAGTCCATACAAGTCAGCAGCAAGCAATTGAGTGTTCAACTAAAAATTGCAAGTTATATTTCTAGCTGCAAGGTTTCTTCAGACAAATGCCAGGGGATATTATGTGACCAACAGCTGATCATTCTAGTAGAACACCAGTCAAACAGGATCCAAACCTCTGGTGGCAAAGGGAATGGCATAATTTTCTGTCTTAGGAATGTCTGCCTGCTCAAAAAGTAGAACTTTAACTGGAACAGCATTTGTTAAATAAATGTCTGTAATTTAAAAAAAACTAATGTCTACTAAGAGATTTCCATTATTTTGTTTCCTTTGTTGCAATCTGAAGATAATATCTTTGTCTGAACTGGTAAATTTCAAGCCCTGCCCCAGTAGCTGCATTCCAGTAATGGGCAAGAATTTACCTGCTCTTGTATCACAAGCAGTGACACGTTTCTAGTGATTAATCTGCTGGCAAGTTATTTAAGCCATCATCCCACAAAAGACTTGCATACCTACACACCTTATAACAGAATTTGTAAGCACTGACAGTTAACTATGTTTGTACAAGCTATGGTGCAGCTGTGGTCTGTTCTTCCCCTTTCTTGGTGACATCCCAATGTCTGAAGGAGACATTGGTCAAGAGAAATGGTAGGAAAAATCTGATGGGTGGATGCGAAAGAGGAATTTTAGCAAAGCTGCTCCAGAGACATTGTCTCCAGGAAATCATAAGTCCCAGTTCCATGTACACTTGTTAATCATCACTTCTGCCTTTGATACCATAGTCTATTACCCAATTAGCTGTTACTTATTGTCATAGGATGTTCTAGAAAGCTTTTTCATTCTGTCATAAATTCTTTCAGGTTTTATTTCAAGATCTTGATTTCTTGCATTGTGCTTTTCTGAAGGAATAAATGAAACATGCATGATGACTCCTGACTTTTTGCATTTAATTTTAGTGGTAGGTTAATCCTGATAATTAATGAAGCACTATCAAATGTAGTAAGGGAGACTTTTATTAAAGTGCAACAAGAATGTTGTTAAAGTTAGAAAAGAAGGTTGGAAAGAATTAATGTGTCTCTGAATGGAGCACTTCCTTCCTTTTTGAAAGACTGGGGTGTCTTTTTGTCTTTGCGGAGTATCAGCCCAGTCTAAACACTGAAACAAGGTGGGTGAATAAAACTTCAACACATCTTTGATCATTCAGACTCTGCAGAAATTCAGGGCAAGTCATTGCTGCCTAGTTCTGGTTTCAGAACAAAGGTTTTTAGAGCAGTGAAGTTCAGCAATTACTATTTTTGAAATTTTAACGGATCACTAAGATACATTAATCTTTTTTTGCTTCCTCCTCATCAAAGTATTTGATTACCATTTGATGGTTGGAGGACATCACAGTCAGAAACCCTTTAGCTCTCACTGCTGCATTCTTTGCAAAGCAGCAGCTGAGTTCAAGACCTGCCCCAGAATTCATACCTGATTTCTACCTCCTTTTGAGAGGTTGAGTGGTGTTAAGAGTTGTACATAGCTTACAGAGGGCATACACATAAGTGATACCAAATGGAATTGAACTATTTCTGAAATATTGAGGAGCACCTCTGAGGCAGAGCATGGTTCTTTTAAAAATTAGGGCATGCTATTCCTCTCCAGTCTTTGCTGTGCCAAAAGAGGACTAGTCAGTGGATTATTTATATAAAACTTCTTTTAAGTTTTTCTTCCTACTAATGATGGGGATAGCATATGTAGAAATTTATTTTTACTTTCAGGATTTCTTAAAGTTGGTCTATTTTACCAAGGTTAAGATTCAGTCCATTCTGCGTTAGACTTTTTTGTTCTTATCAATGATCCTGACATTATATTGATGAGATAAAAATATGCAAGGGAAGAATCTACAAGCTCAAACTCAGAAAAAGAACTTTTTCCCTCCTTAAGCTATTTTGTCCTTCCTACCCTGCAAAACATAGGAAAGCACTAGAAGAGAAAAATTAATCAACAGCAAACCAAATTACATAAAGAGAGACCATGAGAAAACCAGTTATTTTTCACCTATCCTTTTTAGAAGGGTAATTGAAAGAGACAGAAGTCAACTAAATTTAGCACACTAAAACAATGTACAGTACTGTGAGTACTCCAACCTAATGGATCAAATATAGTTCTTTAAATCCTTCCCATTGCAAATCCAAGGGGAGAGAATTAAAGAGGCTTTATTTTCAGAGTTGTTAGTCAGTTAACTGTAAAATAATTTCCAAAGATAAAAAGATGTCCTTAATGCTTTATACTGTGTGGATTCAGGTTGGAATATTTTTGTTCTGCAAAGTTTCCATCACCAGAATCTCTTTCCTGCCTTGTTCAGACATTTAAAATCCACATTCAGACCTGTCAAGTCTTATACTCAGAGAATGAGACTCATTTGATTCATTCCTGTCTCACATGTTTCTATAGATGGGCTTGATATCAATCAGAGAATAGATTCACATTTCAACTAAGCCAATCCAGTGGGCACCTGGGGTCAGTAGCACAGTCCCATTTTCTTTTGCTGCTCCCTGGTTATGTGTTCCTGTCCCCTTTGCAGTGGTGATATTGTTGCTCATTGCAGTGAACTACCTAAACCTGCTGGGTGTACAACCCTTTGTTAAAATAGGGCTTGGGACTTTTTTTTGTTTGTTTTCTGAAGTAAAGTTTAAAGCCCCTTTTTTAACTAAGAAATATTTCTGTTTTCCTGGCTGATCATACTTTAGTATATTGCATTTCTAGGCTGGATGTAAATCACTCGGGTACTGGCCAAAAGTTGTTGTTGAACAGCTCTAAATACCTGTATTGTCCCAAGAGCTCCACATGCCTTTCTGGGAAATTCCCTTCTACCTTTGAACAGTGGAGAATTAGCCAGGTATCTGATCAAGCTGCATCATTATGCCTCATCACTGATATTTTCTTATTGAGAATAAGATACATATATTCTTATTGAATATATATATCATGCATTACATCCCATTAAGTTAACAGACTAAGTCACATGTAAAAGTCAGTTATGAAAAACAAACTTTTGGAGGCCAAAAGAAGAAATTTAAAACCTACAATTACCTTCATTTTCCAACATTGCTTCTAGTAGCGGAGTCTCAGGCATCACCAGGCAGTGTCACTCAGTCTGGTGCCTGTGTCACATTTTACTGTCTCCTTGTCACCAATCTAGCAGGTCACAGGGTTAATTCTAGAATGTCCATTTCAAGCTATTAACTTTGTAATCAGAATAACTGTTGGTTTGGAATGTGATGAAGTGGTTTAGAGTAATTTCCAGGGCTGTCAAGATGCACATGCTAGCTCTGTGACTGCAAGAGACATGCAGTGGAAGCTGAATGATTGGCAGGGACAAGTTGGAACCAGTTGCTGCTAGGCTATCCTGTATGGGTTGTTGCATTATCATAAAGCCATGCATATACAATAGGTGGATTTGGTTTTTCACAAAATGGATTACTAGTAAGTCTATGACATTATATTTCACTGTAACATTGAGTGGAAACAAAACACACATCCTTCCTCGCAAAAGCAATGGCCTCCAGAAAGTCTCTTTGTGTTAGAAGGATAATGAGACTCTTCAAAATTTTAGGCACTCACCTGAAATGTGCATGTCTGAAGCTTTGTGTGGTGTAATTATAAAGGGAAGGCATTCTTCCCAATAGTATATTACCTGTTTGAGAGAAAGAAAAATTACAAAGAACGTGGAGTGTAAAATGAGTCTTTATGTTTTAAATAGTATTGACTAGGGCCTCTAAAGAATTCTGTGGGCTGCTTGATGAAGCAGAAAGAGACAATAGAGAATTTTCTACATGCTGGCTTTGCAGAAACATGTTCTATATTTGATTGTTTCATTGAGTGCAGCAAGAGAGTATGCAAAACATTTGGGATCAATAATATTTTTGTACATCTTTTTTTCCAAAGATGCTAAGTTATTCTACAAGAAGTGAGCATCAGTAGGAGAAGCTCATATCTAGGAACTAGGTACCCTCTTCCTTTTAAAGGGAAACAGGGGACCAGACACACAGTTCAGCTTGCTCAGCATCAAACACTAAGTCAGATACTAAATTGCTTATAAAATTTCCAGACAGCACATGTCACTTCATCTCCTGGTCCTCCATACAAGCCCTGAAAAGTGTTTGTTCTTGATTAATTGTCAAGCTAAATTATTTAGGTCCAATGTTAGTGTCCTGTGGAGGCCTTGTGAGGTAAACCAGCCTCAGTCTATTCAGTCAAATTCAAGGAGCTATCTTGAATTTGCTATTTATCTGCAGTGGAAGCTATACAGGTTCTTCTCTAAAGTCCTTTATAAGTCACAAACGAGGAGTAGTGTATGATCTGGGTTATTTCTCTTGTCCATTTGCTTTTAAATATGAAGGGTAGCACTGAACTAATTGTCTGGCCAGTCCTGGGCTGGGAATTACATTAATCACCTTAAGATGGCAAATGTGTGTGCTGCACCAACCAAATGTGTGGCTGCCATTTCCCAAAGCCCTTTAGCAGTTAAAATGTAATTACCTGTGTGGACATGAGATGGTTGACTGAATAGGTTATATCATCAACATAATTATAATGCTGGTATTCTGTAGGTGTTATGGGGGGGCAGAAGTTAGCACATTTTTGCCGTTTTGTCTAAGGGAAGCTTCCTAATGCTTCCAGCAGGAAAGTCAACATGCTACTGGGTTCAGTGCCTGTCTCTTTTGCTGAGACTGGATTAGTTTTTGAGGCTTTCTCACCTCTCTAAGAAAAGGCAAAACTCATAGCCTGCTTCTGAGAAGTTCTTTGCATTTTGTAAGTGGGGAATCCTACGCAAAAGCAAATTCTGATTGCTTAATTATTTGCAACATCTTGTGTCAACTCTCCCACTACTTTCCTGAAACCTTCCACTTCATACAAGTGAGCACACTAAGCAGGCACAACTTTCTTTGCATTTTGAGGATCTGATCTTTTCAAAATGGTATTCCTATTTTAAAGGAAGCTTCTAGTGCATCATTAGTAAAAGAACAGGTATATTTACCTTTTGAAATAATTATTTACAATTTCTCATTTTTCTAGTAATTTCATGATTGCAATCAGATCATCGATTTGTAAGAAGAATTCTAAATATATATTCATAGAGGGCATTTTTTCAGAAAGGGGAATAACAAGGCTTAACCTAGTGTATTAGAACAGTAAAAGTCTTCCACTGTTTTTACAAGATTGGGTTAAATGTAATGTGTTTTCTAATGCTAGTAAAAATAGCTATGCTTTACTTTCTGAGGATAATGAGGAGAGACAAAAGTGGTGCCTCCCTCTTCTGAAATTTAGAGAGGGAAATTAGTTTGTCAGGAGATGGTTTGAAACAGGTGCTCAGATAATGTAAGGAATGTACATGACAGAGTCCATCATTCCTAGTTCCATTATTGTTGAACACAGCCTCTCCAAGATGACATTCCATGGTTTTTATAATTGATTGTAATTAGGTCATTACAGAAATGTGTTCTGTCTTCCTCTTCTCAGTGCTTGCTACAGTAGCCCAGAAAGAAGTTGACACTTCACATTACCTTGTGTTTCAATAGCTTTATATGCAAAATCTCCACTGCTTGTTGGGTTACCTGCTGGCAGCTGGCTGTGGCCTACCATCAAAAGTTATGTATCAGGTTTCAAGAGCATGTCATAATGGGATGGTAAAACCAGTAGAACCACATAATACTGTGTGTGGTGGCCTGTAGAAAGGGGCAATCATGTAAGGTGAGAATAATTTTTTTCCCAAATAGACTTCTAAGATCCAGCTGCCAGGTACTCACAGACTGGGGTGTATCCCTGCCTGTGGTTTTGCTCAAGGACAGAGCAAATCTGCGAGCAGGAGATCTCATCAGGAGAAGCCCAGGGAAGGTTGGGGGGAGGATGTAGGACTAAAGACTGAAACTAAGGATAAATTCTGCATCCAAAGGTAGTAGTGGACTTTCTGATACTCCATTCTCCAACTCCTCAGTGGGGTTTGCCATAATTCATGCACATCAAGGCCAGAGTTAAGTCATGCAAGGGGCTCTCCTGCCTGGCAGAGGAAGACCATGGCCATGGCACAAAAGGAAGTTGAAGGGTGGGCCAAGCCTGCAGCTCGGTTTTTGTCATTATGTGCAAGGTACTGTGGGCTACAAGAAGGCCAGGGGGTTGTGAGACCTGGGGTGGCACTGAGGGATGACAGCCTGTGTGTCCCGTCAGACAGCTGGGGGGCTCTGCAGGTCCCCAGGAGGAGAGCACTTCTTGGGATCTGGTGATTTGAATGGTTACAGTGCAGCTCAGTCAGGAATTTGTGGCTGGAGGAAAATTTTCTTATTAATACACAGAAGAAATCCTCTTCATGTGGGATACAGCTTCTACTTACCTCCACCTGCAAGTCCATAAAGACACTTGAAACTTTCCAGCTCATGCTCCATAAACACACACTAGACCTACACCACAGCTCTGGCTGACAGACTGCCAAAGCTTTTAAAACTTTATAAAGTTATAAACATATATAAACTATAAAGGTACACTGGAAACAATCCAGATTCAAGAAGCATATGGTAAGAAAAGCATGTGGTAAACACAAAGTCAGTAACTTTTATATAACATGGAAGCTACTGGTTTGCTTCAGAACTGCAGAGCTCTGACCACAGTGGGTTTGGAAAGCTGGCTCATGTGGCTTAAGGCAGACCTATTTCTGTGCTGGAGAAGTGATTTCCCAAGGATTTGAGAGAGAAGTAGTATTCCCCTTTAGCTAAAAGTGTCTCTGTGCCTCTGACTGTGGTATGGAGTCAACTACAATAAGTGTACAAAATATGCAGTTGTCATCCGGGGTACAACAGGATCTGAGCAGACTCAGTGGATTGTCATTTTCTCCTGCCATGCTAAATCTCTTCAATTTACAGTTTCTTTTTCCTTTTACTTTCACGTTTGGCAGCTGTTTGTAAACCTGTGAGCTGTACTCAGTCCAAGCTGGCTTCTCCAAAAAAGAGCAGTCATGAAAATGTAGCTGTAACATGTAACATAAACACATTTCAGCCTTGGGTACCTCTGTTGTTACTGAACTAGTTTCTGGCCTTTGAGCTTTCTGTGCCCCATTTCAGACAAGTGGTGTGTCTATTTAAAAAAAAAAAAAATCTTTGCACATATTCAGGTTTTACAGCCAAGACTTGCAGCCACTTACAACCACAGTCGTTTTCAGCTGCTTTGTGGCAACAAAGATGTAAGTAGGTAAAAAAGGAGCTGGAAACTGTTTTCAAAAGATAACCATCCTTCAAGGAAGGGAGGTCTCACTGTTCTGTCAGAAGAAGGAAGGCTCAGTGTTGGGTTTGCCCAGGGCCTGGCGTTGGGCTGCAGTTCCCCTGGATGTCACCACAGGCCCTCTCACAGCCATGATGCCATTATTTGAAGGCTTGCTCTTAAAAGAATATTCACGCTCTTGGTTAGACTTCTCAGCTTCTTGCTTCTCTCTTGCCTTACTTCTGAAAGAGTTAATGTGAGAATGAGCTACAAAGCCAGGAGACTGATGAGAAAAAGGGACCTGAAGGCTGGGAAGGGCTGTGGACCATTATGAAGGGCTGGGCTGAGTGTGGGCACTGCCAGCTGGGTCGGTCACCTGGCGATGGGTTTTCAGAGGCCCCGAGCCTGAAGAGTGGCTGGTGGCTCATCACCGCCGCCCCGCTGTCGCCCTTTCGGCGGGGTCGGGGCGCTGGAGCATTTTGAGGGGTATGGGTTCAGCAGCGAGCGGGCCGAGCAAGTGCCATGGGAGGGCAGCATTGCTCAGACACACAGCCCGGCGCCTTTCAGCCTTGTCCCGCACACATCCATGGAGGGGCTTGTCCTCTGGGAGCCCCTGCGCACCCCGGCCCGTGGGGCCGTCAGCCCGGGCGCTGCAGACAGCCGGCCTCACGGGCACCGCCGGCCACTGTCAGCCCTCGCTGCTCACCTCTCCCCGGCTCCTCCCGAGCTGGTTTGGTCAGGTTTTTTCCTTTTGTCTTCCAGTGTCTTCAAAAGATAATTACGTGGACCTGGGGCCATTTGCTCAAGTTACTTTTAATTCCCTTAGTGGTTATAATGAAATGTGTGCTGCACATCCATTTTACTAAAGTAGTGTATAAGGACACACTTGACTTGCTTTTCCTCTGCAGTTGAGAAAGGACAGATCATTAAGAAAACAGGACCACTACGTTATTGGAGCCTTCAAACAGATCTCCTGCCTGACTCCTTTGGAGGAGATGCAGAGTCTGAGACATAGGGAGGCTTTGGTAAAGGGCTTTAAAATGCTTCCTGCCCCCCAGGCTGGTGCTGCTCCCAGCGTCTCTGCAGGTTTTTTTCTGAAAACAGATAGGCTTGCTAGTGAACAGAAGTGTCCATTAGAGGAAACAAGGGAGAAACACTCTGCACCAGTGAACAAAACCATTTCTGAAGATTTTCACTTTGTCGCAATGCTGCCAGGTGCTCTTCCCACATGGTTCAGTTGGGGCCTGGAGATTTGTGTGTTTAGGTGCTGGCTGGTCTGCCTCATGCTGAATGCCCGAGCTGGTGTCAGAGAACAGATTTTTTCACATTCAAATCCTCCTTTCCCTGTTCTTGACTTCACAGAAGTTGCATCACATACACAAATGCATGTTCATTTATTATTTCCTGAAAAATTGTCTCCTTGGGGCTGCTTTCTGTAGAAGGGCTGTCCTATAGTCTCTCACAGAGGAACTGATGACAGGGATTTAAATCAAGCCCTTCCTGTATGTCAGAAGAGTACATAACTCCCCAGCCAGAGTGCATTTTGAAGCTGAGATTACATCGGATCTTTCAAGCTAGATATATTTTATATAAAGTAATTGCACAGTCTTGTGTTTAAGATATGCAGTCAAGTTTCTGTCTTTGATCTAAGAAGTGCTTATTTCCCAAAGTGGAACAGTGTCAATAGGAAATATTCATAATTCAAATATTGCTCCAGGGCTGGGGTGCTGTCCTGGGAGACTGAAAATAGGGCTGTTCTGTTCCAAGTGATCTCTCTAAACACTGAAACTTGTGAATAAAAGTCAGAGGTGAAAAAAGGGAAAGTTGATATCAGCAGCTTTGAAACTATTTCTACTTGCATTTTCTCATAAAAAAAAAAAATAGAAGTTACACAAATAATTATTTTCAATCCAAACAAAATACAAGGCTTTTATCTTTGTCACAGAAAACACAAAAATATTTTTGGGCTGGATCAATTTTATTTTCTTCTTTTATTTTAGTGAATAATATTCTTAAATTTGCTTGTAGGAATCTATGCAGAGATTCACTGAGCAGAAACCTGTTCATACTTTTACAGTGCTTTTATCACTGGACTTTGCATTGTCTGTCAGAACTTTGATTAACATGACAAGATTATGATGAATTTTTGTCCATGGTGAATAATCCAACATCCTTTGCTAGTACAGGAGGGGATTATATTGTTTTTTTCATATCTACAGACAGACAGAGACACCAGGAAAGGCTGGAGTAAAATTCACAATACTTGTTAATAATTTGCCTTTGTATTATCCTGCTATCCTTCATTTCTTCCACCAAGTTTCCTAATGTCAGGACATACTGGAATGAAAATATTAGTTTAGAGGTAACTGAGACTGAAGCTCTTGCTTCTAGGATCAGGGACATCACTTTAACATGATGGTGTCCTACCACTAATAAGATTTTTTTCACTGTTCTGCAATTCAAGGGAACTTTTGGTTCCACCTATGTAAAGGACCAATGTAAACACTGAACGATCACTAAAAATAAACCCATTTGCTATTTATTATTTTATAGCTGAATATTGGTAGCTACTTCAGAGTTGTGAAAAGAGAAGACACCCTTAGCTATCTGTGCAGAGCATTTGCAGACTAAGGGGTCAGCAAGCACTGGTAGGATATTTATAATCATGCAGTGCTCTGCTACATTTTCATAGTAAGGAAAATATATTCTCCTGTAGGAATTACTGTGTTCAGTCCTTTGCCCTATGTTAAGTTGAAAGTAGCTCAGATTTTAGGGGTCCTTCATCCCTTAAAAAATGTTAGCTAAATCTACCACTCTGAGTTAAAAGATGCCATTGTTGTATTAAAGCATTGGACTGTTTCACAAAAAAACCAAACAACATCTTTTGAACTCTAGATTATAATGAAAAGATCATATAGAAAAGAGAAAACCAGCAATTTTGCAGTGAGAGTAAAACATATTTTTTGAACTCCCCAAGGCAAGTTTTCCTCTAGTGAGGCCTCTGGAGGAACAGTAAGCAGAAAATGATTCCTGTGATTTTTAGGCTTGTGGTTTGCAGCTTTGCAATGTGACACATAAATTGGTGGACAAATCCTTTTATTTTCTGTTGTTGCTAATGAAGCACCCATACTTCTTTGAGAACTTAAAGTGAAGCCCAATCCTGCATTGCTGTATACAGGAGTCAGTACTAATTTCTTCTCTGCATTCCTCTATGGCAGCCTTAAGTGCCTTTATTTTGCAATGATACAAGATTTGTATCAGTCTATTTTCTTTCCCTTCTCACTGTATCTCAACTTGAATTGAGCTTTTGGTGGGCTCACCCCATGCTTCCCTTAGTATCACATTTAAGGCGTCCAGATGGGGTGACAGAATGGAATAAGACACCAGCCCTCCATCTGTTAAAAAAAAAAAAAAAAAAAAAAAAGAAAAAAAAGAAGAAAGAAAAAAAAAAAAAATAAAAAAAAGGGTTTTATTGTTCTTTAAGTAAGAACAGATACAGTCTGTATGTCAAGGCCAAACTATATGCTATTTAATCTCTCCTTTGAAGTCTTCCATTGGGCTGACCAAGGACAGATGGTAAACTGTTATCAGTTGATATGGGATTAGGTCAAGTCGAAGTTCAAGATTGAGGGTAACAGTGAGAGTCTCGGTTCAGCTGTGAAACGTATTAGTTTATTTAACAAATACCACACAGTCAGCATCTTTGCTACCATTCTGCTAGTTTAAAAATTGGGAGATTTATTTACCCAAGGATCTCGACACTCTTTAGAAGTTTAATATGGCAAGTGTATCTGCTGTAACTTAGTAGATGAATAGCAATAAAATCTTTATTCTTTTGGAGGAGAAAATAGCTCAGGTTTAAGATGTACCAGCCTAAAATATACTGCAATTCTTTTTATTTTTTAGTTTTATTTTTACCTGGCTCATATATTTACATAATTTGCCTTTGTGTTCCTATTTTCTTTGCATATGCATAAACCCAAAAATATTCTTATTGGAGAAACTGATTACTCGTATCAGATGTAGGGAAGCCTGTAGCAGCATTTCATTTCTTACACTTTATTTTCACACCCAAATAATGGATGAAGACTATTGACCGTGAAGCTGAAATGCTGCATACATGTCAGGCTGTCTATTCTTCAAATTTGGCAGAGGAAATGAACTTGCTTTAAAAACAATCTAGCCAAACATGTTTAGAAACAGCTTTTGCAGAACTGGCTGATGTTTGCCATATGACACATGAAATGGACATTAGACATAATTTGGAAGCAAGAAAATCGGTTAAGCGTATGCCAGTGAACGAGCTGAGACAAAATGAACTTTCAAGATCTGGTCACAATCTTATACAATAATTCTGTGTCAACCTCATGGTTTAATAATGGGCATGTTTTATATAAGCTAAGGACTGATGGGATGGGTCTTTGCTGGCAAACCTAGAGATAAAAATGCTCAAAATAACTTCCTAAAGAACAACTCTTCTTTATAGCTCTATTTTTTTTTTTTCTTCATAACTCCTTTAGAAATTTGGTGAAAAGGAAACTCTTCTCTATGAGGTGTGTTCAGGCAGAAAAGAGGAGCAGTAGTCATGAACCCTTGTAGTGTTAAGTTCTCTACAATCACAGGAGGAAAGATGGCAATTGCAGCATTGGAATTATTTTTCAGGTATATAAATCATGAAATTAAAATAATCTAAGGTTTTCCTAATACTGTTCAGTGTATTGTGGGTACACATTGACTTCTCCATATGACATTTGTTCTTTTATGTACTTATTACATATGTTAATGTGTCATGTGAATAAGTAAATATTGCCAGAGAAACAGGACTTTTGAAGTTGTGACACTTTGTGCTTCATCACTTGACATTCAACAGCTCTTCTTAATTTTTACAGTTGGGATGATGTGTAGCTGACTGTAGCGTTATACTGTGTTAGTAACACATCCAAACTAAAAAAAGAGACAACTCTAGAACTGTTTCTGGTTCACTCTCAGCTCCAAGAGGTTTCTGTCTGAAAGCTCAGGACTCAATTCCCATTTAAGCAAAATTTTAAGCTTGGCTAGAGTTGCTGGGAAAATCACTTCAATACCATTTTTCCTGTTCTCTGGACTTGGCCTGGCTGAAACTACTGTTGTAATAAGGCTTTGGGCTTCCTGCTGTCTGTCGCAAGGAATGCTGTAGCTCCCTGAGTACTGCCCGACCTCAAGGGCTCAAATGTGGCTGGTCTGCAGACTCCTTTGCTATGCTCCTTTCTCCCTTTGCTACCTGTTCTTCCACGCTGAGCTAGCAACCCTTGGGCAGAGTGATGGTCATGTTCCAGTGGCTGGATGGACAAGGCACAGCCCAGCCCTACAGGCCTCCTTCTTCATAGGTCCACAATGTTCTGCAGTGTAGCAGTACATAAATGTTTTATCTTCAAGCTTCACTTACAAGACTGGTAAATCTGGAAAAATCATCCATGCAGACTGGACTTTTCCTTACCCACTCTCCCAGGTAGCTGTATCCAACTCAGGGAACAGGGATGGAGTGAGTGAAGAAAGTAGCCATTAGAAACTTTTTGAGCATTTCTGTAAGCCTTTTCTCACCTCAGTGTAAGCTTTATACAGTTATCATAGCCTACAAAAGTGGAAAACTGTAACACCAGGTGGAAAAAGTCTTGGATCTACTTTCCAGACATATTTCAAAGTCACTCAGGAGAAGCAAAACATTTTCATTTCAGAATATTGGTCTTTTCCACTTTGTTTTTGATTAGCCATTTGTAGCACTTACCTTAACTAAGGCCCATGTCTGTACTTGCTACTTGAGCAGGAAAAAGTTTTCCTTATACTTGGCTACATAAAGGAATGTAAATAATCAAAACCAAACTTCATTTGCTCAGTATATTTTGGTATCCAAATGTGTTCAAAATATAATAGTCTATACATGGGTAAAGGTTCTACATGTGGGTTCCTGCTGTAATTTCATTTTCCCTTTTTCCCTATGTGTTCCTCTTTGGTCATTCTTTTGAGAAGGGATTCACACCTTCCTTGGTTTCAAAATTCCCTGGCTACTGCAACTTCATTTATTTGAGTCCAGTTAGCTCCCCGAGGCCTTGGTTAGTATTGGGTTTTTTGAGGTAAATAGTGAGCAGATTGGACCTCTAGAAGCACTTGGCCTTCCACTTCTAGTGTTAATGTTTCTCTTTGAGGATCCACCAGGTCCTACATTCCTGAAGCTGGAAAGTTCTTAGGAGATCTTACCCTTCACTTCTGAACCCAAGCTGACCAGGTCTACATATAAACCTATTCATATAACCCAGGTCTGCATATAAACCTATTCAGGCATGTTTCCTATATCCACTCTGCCTACAACATTTTTCTTGGACATCAATGTGTCTTCTCAAGGACCTGGAAAATTCCTAGAGCCTGATGTACTTCCTGTGATGCAGAGGAAGATATTGTTCCTGTAGGTAGAGAGGTGTGCAGGTCAGAAAGGTGTAACACTCTAACACTTGTGTCCTCGGGGCATGTCCCCATACTCTGTTGTATCCAACATGGATTGCTCCTTGTGTGTTTGCTCTGGGACAGGCCTCATGCAAACAACGTCAATATATTAAAGCAGATTATAAGTGCATTATCATGGATGCATATTGAAAATTAGGCTTGTCGTAATTTTTCTCCATAAATAGCAGCACCAATTGCATTATTTTGTAGAAGGCTAGGATATAATAAGTGGCACATTCTAAAAAATAAAAATAAAAAAATCTGTTCTGCAATATCCGGGGGCCATGGCTGTCAAGGGCCAACACAGCCATCAAGAAAGTCTAAAATTAAAACAGACAAGTTGCCAATGCATAAAACTGCCATCATCATGTTCACTTCCCAGTTTGTTTCAATGACCATCCCATCTGTGAAACATATTTCTGTGGGACAGTTAAGGGTTGCAAGCATAAACCAGGCCATTCCAGTGAATGCTACAACCCAGGTGTCGCTCTTGTTTGAAAAATGCCTGGGTGGCCCCACTGCCAAGGATATAACCACAGATAATACAATCCAGAAATCCCTTTCCAAAGCAGTGAGTAATTGAAATTTATGTACTTGCATAACTCATTTATTGCCATGAGAGCAACGAATCCAAGGTTGTCAGCTCCAGCCATAGGGGTTGTTCCCTGATCCAAGAGGCCTGTGACTTTATTGTTTGAATGGGAGAGCTGAGGCTGGTGACTGGCACTGCTGTTTAGAGGCTGACATGTATAGCTGGGGACATGCTGGATGAGAGGTAAGGGCACAAACTGCTCTCCTTGGCAGGAGGAAGAATACCTCAGCAGGAGTGATTTAAGTGGGTAGGGGTTTGAATCCAAGGCCTGAGGCCAATCTGATAGGCTCTGTTTTCTGAAATGGAAAGTCTCTGATTTGCCTTATTCCTAGCAATGCGGTAGCACCCACAGATTTTCTTTTATTTCAATTCCAAACTCAAAGACTTTCAAGGTCAGCTCTGGTTTTGTGCATTATTGTCACTGAGATCTGGGAAGCAAGTTCAGGATACATGGAAGAATATCATGCTGGAAAAATTCCTTACATCTGGGAGATCTGTTTTCCCTCCCTTGCTGCTGTCATGGATTGAGCTGAGCTCATAAGTACCCCAAAACTTCTAGAGGCATATCTGGTAGGAAAATAGAAAAAGTTTTTCTGTGATGGGTCTATGAAGCTCTTAAGTGACTGATGCTAAAAATATACTAAATATATTTTTATATACTTAGTGACTAATTAAATGATTTGACACAAAGGTTTGTTTTAACAAGCCTTTGCTCTTGTGTGAGGCATCCAAGCAGGGATACAATCTCAGTGATTTTGTTTTCTCTCTTCCAAAGCAGTCACCTTTTCTTCCATTTTACTGTCTGTCATGATAGTTTTTTCCTTTCTTTCAGAGAGACGAAAGAGTTCTGTTTAGAATAAGATGCTCCTAATTGGACAAAAGGTATAACATACTATCATCAACTTGCTTACTTCAGTGGTAAAATCTGAGTGTAACACTTCAGTTTTGTAAATATTGAGACATCTGACATGTATCCACAAAGTTGCTGGTGTCTCTTCATTTTTTAAAACAAAATGAGACAGCATAGTCTTTTAGGGGAGAATAGGATGAGACTTTGGTTTTGCCGTTTAGACAAAAATTAGATTTTTTTCCTCTTGAGTGGGAGAAAGTCACTGGCTGTTATTGCTTATAGTGACAAACTTCTCATACATACACATGCAATCTGAATTTGGGCTATTCTTAGTCCCAAAAGCTCTGTGTGCTCTACAGATGGTAGAGAAATTAAATTTCATGGCAGCCTTTTCTAATCGAGGAAAATGGGGCATGGAAAGGTCAATCAACCTGTTCTTGACTGTGGGGCGACCAGAAGTACTACATGCTTTTTGTTATCTGACTTCTTTTTTTTTTTTTTTCTCTGCACAAACAACTGTCCCCCATCTTGCCCTGAATCCTGGGTCAAACAGATCTATAGTGTGAGGATTGCAACAAACCCCATAACCACATCTTCTCATCTTCCTTCACTGGTGGTGAGAGACACTGACCAAGCTGAATATATGACTTCCTATGTCCTTTTAACCACAGGCCTGACCTTTTTCATAGAAGTTTCTATGTTATGATAGTCTTGTCAGGATTTACCGGTTGTGCTTATTATTAATTAAGAGGCACTAAGTTTAAAAAGTCATTAGAAATCAAATCACAAAGGATAAGTTAAAAACCTTTCAGTGAACTTTGACATGCCCCTGTATTACATCTAAACCCACACCAACAAAAAGAGACATTAATAAAATCATTATATATTTGAAGGGCAACACCCTAGCCCATGTAAAGTTTATGGCTACAAATGAATATGTGTCAGGGAGCACCATCAAGTCCATTAGGCCAAAGATTTCACTGTTGCTATTCATTTAGAGGGTATGGAACTTGTATGTTGTCATGATGGACAGTAACATAAAAAATTTATAAGAGGGATTAAAGACTCTTTCTCCATTTTCAACTCAGCCTTATAAACCATATACACTTCTAGGGAAGTATGAATAAAAACAAAACTTGCTGCCATGATTTACTCATTCATAAATTTTTTTTTTCTTTTAATCACTGGAAATCTATTCCAGTGCATGTAAAGTCTTAATGAGACCTAGCAACAATATGAGTGCTGGGAGCAATCGCCCTTCAGCCTCATGCCTGCAAACGCTCTCAAGGCATGCATATATCTCATTATGGCCGAACGCCCTGTCATGTGTTATTCCTTACTTAGTGACAATTTGTCATTGTCACCCTTGACATGTCACTCTGCTGCAGAAGGATTTGACTTCAGCGTAAAATGTGACAATCAGATGAGAGGATTTTGTAATCTAAACTGAAATATGGGGCTGAGAGAGACTAATTTTATTCAAAAACAATCCTAATATAACATAAATGGGAAGAAATGTTTGCATTTAAGGATTTTTGTTAAGGTTTCCTTCCTTTGCCTTTTCCCAGCCCCTGCTCCCCCACTTCAATTATTCCTTAGAATAATGCTTTTATTTTTGAAGGATGGAGCCTTATGTTTTAATACCATGCATTTTCAATTAAGTGCACTAAGATCTGTGGATATAACTATTACTTAAACTATAAGTAATGGTTACATGTAAAAATTAGGGAAACATATTGTGCTTTAGATAAATTACATTCAGATTACTTCTTATTATAAATGGGGTAGAAAATGGATTTTTAGCTCTGGCTGGCCAAAGAGCCAGCATTTGTATCTACTTCATTTGTATAAATATATTTCAAGCCAGATTGAAATCCATATTGCCTGACATTAATTGAGTACTGAAGCATCAGTGTACTCAAGTCTCATAAACCACTGATGAGTGAGTTTCTACAGGCTTGATTTAAAAATATACTGTCCCTTTTATATGAAAATTATATTCCATTTATAGTGTAATTCTTAAAGCCCAGCATTAAATGGTATAAATCTTAATAAGATGAATGTAAATATGACATTTGTTCTGTTGAGTTGACATCTTGTTTGCTAAGAAAATTATATTCTGTACTCAGTATTTATTAACATCTTCTTCTGTATGATATTGTAGGAAAACTGGTTTTCTTTTGAAAAGAATGGAGATAAGAGTGGGGAGGGCTGTGAAATGGACTGATCCTGAAGGTCACTTACAGGGTTTTGCTTAGGCACCTCATCTGGACAGGATATTCCATTCCTGGGCATCTTTTGACAATCAATCCTATCAGGTTGCCCAGTAATTTATTGGCTTTGTGGCACGGACAAATAGTCAATCATTCCAGTGGCAGCCTATAGGAAGTAAGGTTTGAGCTCATGTTTCCAGAGGTGAAAGTCTAGGGCAATTTAACCCATTTTTCACACTTGTAATTTTCAGAGAAGCAGACATTATTTGAACAAGATTCTGGATTCTGAATTTCACAAAGAAGGTGCAAGGCTATGATTTTTCCTTCAAGTTTCATCAAATTTTTCTGCATAAGATGAATGAATGAATAAGTTACTAACTAACTAACTAAAGACACCCTCATCAAGCAGCTTTTACTGGCTGAACCAAGTGTCCTATGGCCCTCATCAAGCTGCGCTCTCTCTGAGGTAGGGAGTGACTGCTTTAAGTGAACGCATTATGAAGTGCCATCTGCAATGTGCCGTCCTCCTGGATATTTTTATCAGGACTAACATAGCTGTCAGGATGTCATGGAATGAATGTCGGATAATTTGTACACTTGATTTTTTTTTTTTTATAAAGCTCTTCCATACTATTATTATAATGATAAAGGCAGCTTTCTGCTTGAAATGCATTTGCTGCTTTCTCAATGTGCTTAACTGAAGTTTTTTTCTTTAAAATCTTTAACATTACAGATTTTGTTTAATAATACAAACATGGTGAAAGAACACAGTACGCACTGAAAAATCAAGGCTTCTGTCAGGAGTGTGGATTTTTGATGTAAGTTCTATCATTTATCTCTTTCATTTATTACCATCAGAACCAGGAGCAACCTGTCCTTATTTGTTAAAACCATAGAACATGGTAGATCTTTATTTCATATTCCAGGAAAAGCCACATTTTTTATTTGAGTACTCTTTGTTTCGATTCAGCATCTGCAAGACTTGGGAAATCTTAGCTACCTCATGGAGAAGTTAATGGAAATACACTTATGGGGCTGCAGGCATTCAGATAAGAGGTGGGTGAGCATGAAAGCACCAGGTGAATCTCTAAACCATGATCAGCAACTTTTGCTTTTTTTGTCACCTCTTCTTTTCATGCTGAGCTGTGTTCTCCAGTCCTCTCCCATGGACTAGTTTGGCAATTGTTCCATATTTTGTTGTGCTAAGTCATCTCTTTATGCTAGGTAAAACCAGTTTTCTTCTCGTGGTTTTCCCCCTGTTGATTCATCAATTTAGTTGGCTTAGTGGGACCTCCTCCTTTTTATAATTGTGAGGTATAACTTCACTAAAATTTTCACTGGAATTACTTTGAAGTCATTACAGTTTTCTGTGTCACAAGACATATCTTCAGGACAATCTGAGCCAAAGTATTAGATCACCATGGTCACAGAGTGGAGCTTAACTCTCCTGTACCCTTACTCCTAGTCTGGCTCAGAACTGCACATGTGTTGCTTAGTTTGGGGTGGTTTTTGACTGAGGTGTTTGGGTGTTTAAGTTAGTCAGTTTAGCTCACTCAAATACAGAAACTAGGCCAGAAATGAAAACAGCAACAGAAAAATAGGTATTTCTCTGCTGAATTTGTGCTCCACTGGACTCACTCCAATAGATCCACCTCCTTATGTTGAGGCTCCAGAGATGAAAATAGTACTGCAGAAGGGGCCTCAAAAGAGGAGTAGAACCTGCCTCGACGTGCTGGTCACACTTATGTTGCTACAGCCCAGGATACAATTGGCTTTCTGGGCTCCAAGCACACATTGCTGGGTCATGTCCATCCTCTCATCCACCAGCACTCTCAAGTCCTTCTCATCAGGGCTGCTCTCAGTTCTCTGCTGCCCAGCTTGTATTTGTGCTCATGATTGCCCTGACACAGGTTCAAGACCTTGCACTCAGCCTTGCTGAACTTCATGGGTTTTGCACAGTCCCAGTTCTCAAAGCCTGTCCAGGTCCCTCTGGATGGGATCTCTTCTCTCCATTGTATCAATGGCACCACATAGCTAAGTGTCATTGGCAAACTTGCTAAAGGTGCATTTGATCCCACCGTCCATGTCACCAACAAAGATGTTAAACAGCATATCTCCTTGCTAGGTTGATGACTTAAATCAGAAAGCTGTAAACATACAGAAAAATGTTAGATGACTTGTAGTAGAAGGAGAGACAAAAGAGAAAGAGAGCAGTGTTTGTGGTTTTGAGCTGTTGCTTTTGGTTGGGCTTATTTTGAGCAGTGCTCAAGCAACAGTTTAGGAACCAGAACAAAAGTCTTAAGAACCAGAACAATGTATTCTTAAGATCTTGGAGCTGTTGATAACCTTTACCTGGACTCTTCACTAGGATGTACTTTCCTGCCATTGGTGATGAGTAACATTCCATTCTGTATGGTCAACCTACGTCTTTCCTTCTCTACAACAAACTGTACCTTTTGGAGAAGGACCTCAAATTAGCCTTATGCTATGGATTTGAGATGATGAATCAGAACCTGAAGGCTGTTGGCTGTAGGGAATTATTTAGTGGAATGGATTTCAGAGTTAATCTATTCATAGAAATGTATTAAGTCACAGCCCAGAACTAATGTAATTTCTGCTCCCTCTCACCCCCTCCAATATCTTCTTCCCTTAGCATACTCCTTTAAACTTACACTTTAGTAACAAGAACTAAATTTAGATATTTAAAGAAATTGAAGTCTCTGATCCTCACGTTCTTCTAGTAGCTGGTGTTTCTGACATTGGGCTCACACAAAAAACCCTGTTGCTCTGAACTAGTATCTCTAGAGACTGAATTCAGTGCCAAGATCGCTATGCCTGTCTCTCCCTTGGCAGGGTACTTGGTAGTTGTTTTCCTTTCACTAAAAGCTTTCTTTCTGGAAACAAATTGCATTCTCACAGAATAATTTTCACAGATTTTTTTTGTTCTGTTTGTTTGGTTTGGTTTTTATTTAAATTTTCAAGTTTTAAAATTTTACTTTGATTTTTTTTAAAGCTCAGGAGAAGTTTTTCAGCAGAGGGTAAAGAGAAGTCTCAGATGCTGCTGAATGATGGGTGAAGAATGGACATGCTGTTTGCTTTAATGTCTTTGTTTTGTTCTTTGTGGGTTTTTTTTCCTCTCCCATAACTTTGCAAACATTGCTCTGTTCTGCTTCTTGCAGGAAACCAGATTCCCACCAATATGGTTTTCCAGTTGAAATAGAGAATCAGTCAGCAAGGAAGGCATCCTAGAACCATACTAGGAGAGCATGCTAGGAGCCTAAATCTCAGAAATTCAGGTGAGCAACAAGGGAAAGCTTTTAATTTCCTGTCCTAGACATGTGCAAATATATTTCTGTTGATGAGCCATTTGCTTTGAGGCTGTGCAGACTTTATGTATTTTCTCTCTACTTGCTTTAGTAAATTCAGAGGATCAGTGCTAAATACACTTCTTTGTGGCTATGTCATCACATCTTTTGGAAACTGAAGTTGGAGCAAGTGTACTAGAAAGCTCAGAAAATATTTTTTTGAGCAGGTAGAAATAATAATGGCTTGCATAAGCTTCCTTACTTAAAACCTACTTTTACCTTGGGAAGCTCGCTTTTTAACATAGTTGTCTGTGTATTTTTGTGGTTAAATAATTGGTCTTTTGTAAGATTTGGCTTGTCACAGGTGCTTAAGAAAGTAGAACTCACTTTCCTGAGAAAAGAATAATTTCAGCTCTGTCTTTTCACACTACTTCTGAAATTAGTGAATTTATCATCTTCTTTTTAAAATCCACCCTCCCAATCACTCAGAAAAGCTGTTACACAGTTCCTGTAGTGGCTTAAACTTCATAGGAACTTGTGGTTACTCTTTAAACCTGCAGCTACTTTGAACTCTGAGATACAATCAAGGTTAATTTCAGTATCCTAATGCCTTGAAACTGATACTCATGGATACAGAAATTGGTTCTCCTGGTCACAACAGAAGGCAAAGTCAACTATTAGTGTCACGTGCAAGCTGGTCTTTGCATATGGACAGAATTGTATTAGGGGAAAATTAAATGCTATCAGTTTAGACCAGGGGCTTTGCAAAGCAGATAGCCTTTGGATCTATTGTGGTTTTTAAACGTCAGGTTAATTGAGAACTGCTGTATATTTAATCGGGGGGCCTTTGGGATATGACTACAAGGACTCTTTGTTGTTCAGCAGTACATTAGGCAGAAACTGCACTTCTGAAATGGTCATAAAAATCCCAGGAGGCATAACCATTAATGGGACACTAAGCTCCAATTAAGGGCATGGCCCAAAAGACCAAGGTGAAAAACATGGTCCTTAGCATCTGTCTCAGAGGATCTCTAATCCAGCTGCTTGCTTTCAGCTGCAGAAACAATTGCAAATAACAAAATATTTACTCTGATAAAAACCCCCATTCTTCTTGTCTGGAATGAAAATAGGGGGGGAAAAAAGAAAAAAGAAAAAAAAGAACTGCACATCACAGTTCTGATCCCTTTTATCTTCGTAGGATTTCATAAAAGTTGCAGTCCAAACCTCTAAACTTCATCTTACACATTTTTAATATTAATTTGAGCATCTCCACAAGTTTATATTCAGACTTTCCTCTCTGACCCTGTTTAAGTTTTGTTTCTGTTTTTTTTTTTTTTTTGGTTAGTTAGTTTGTTTTGTTTTGTTTGTTTGTTTTTCATTCTCTGAGTTCCATGAAACACAGCTAACCCAGTTTAGTCAGTCTATTGGTAATTTTACAAATGAGTTAGTGGGTCTTATGGCCTTCTTCTGGTCAAACACTGTGATTCTGCCTGAGATAGACATGGATTTTGTGGAATGTGATAAGCATACATTTTCAGAAAACGCTGGGTCCTTAGAGTCCAGCTGAAAATGACTGGCATCTTCTGGAAATTTTAACCTTGATTACTTCAATTATCTTGGCAATTACATTAGTAAGTAAATAATTTGTGTCTTCATGTGAATATCTTCCACTGTTTTATTCTGCTTATAATACAATTTTTTTTTCACTGAAATTGCCCAGAGATAACCTAGTTGTTTTCCATCTAGACAGACCATCGGAGTGGGATGCTAATTAATATGACACTATGGAATTCAGTTTAGTGAAGTACCACAAAAAAGGAAATTAATTTCAATCATTGACAAACCTGTCAATTTAGCTGTATTGATTTTTTGATACCTCTACAGCACATGGCAAAGTTCATGCATTGTAAAATGCATCATTATTATTGGCTCACTCTGCTGGATGTAAGTAGACTGCTATTTTTTTTTTTTCCAATAAATTGACATTCTTTAAGTGTATAAAAATGCAAAATTATGTAAGGGGCTTTTATTACTACTTTTGATATAATATCAATTTACAATATTTAATGGTGAACCCTCAGTCGGAGAGTTATTTCCCAGTGCCTAAAAGATACTTGGTCTCAAAGCAATCTGAAAACAACAGTTCCCTGGGTTGGCAAAGTTTAGCAGAAAAAAAAAAAGCTGATGAATCTTGCAATTAGCAGCTGTTCACCATGAGCTTCCTGGTGGGAGCTGGTATTCTTCAGAGGCTCTGGGTCCTCCTGGGTTGGAGTGACTGTGGGCCCCTGGGATAAAAGGCGTTAAAGCAGAGAGTGTGGATCCCTCTCTGGTTCTCTCTCCCAGGGCTTCGGTGTCAAAGCCCTCTCTAAAAGAGGGCAGACTAAAAGAGATCAATTGCAGAATTCTCAGCCTCTACAGTGTTTTAGAAGTCAGTGTCCAACACTGTGTTTTGCTTTTGTCAGACTTCTGTAATGGAAAATCAAAAAAGCAATTGTTGTTCTGCTGACTACAGCTCTAGCAAAAATAAGTTGAAGGTGTTCTGATTAAATTTCTGATTTTGGTCTGTCTCTTCAGAGCACACAGAACTGCAGAAAACCTATATTTGCCTTGTGCCTGTAAGTTTCCTGGTTTTTAAATGCAATACTCTCATATTCCCACCTGAGGTCATTAGCCACAAGGTAGGTTAAAAAAAAGTTTGAAGAATGGATGTAGCTGCATACAAACCCAGGAAATCTGCACTCATATTTATGCTGATGCTTCTGAAATTCATCGTGTTACTCTGTTAAAACTCAGGTCTACAGAATGTACTGCTTGTCTAAATTTTCAAATAGAATTTTTATACTGAGGAGTGCCTGTAATAGAGGAGGGAAACATGCATTTCTGATGGAGTGCAATTGCTTTGCATTTCAGCCTATGAGACAGATAGTAATATCTGAGGTTTGGTTTTGTTTTGGTGAGTGATTTTTTTATTCCTTAATGTTTCATTGTTTCAAAGTCAGTAAAAGACACATGAACTTCTGAGACAGCAGTAATATGTGGGGGAGGAAGGAGAAATAATTAAAAAGGCTAAATACTAAACACTTGAGACTGAAAAGATTTTTTTCCAGCATTAAGTGTATAGTAATGGAATCAATCTTCCCTATAGGAGAATGCATTTAGTTATTGTCAAGAACTATTTGGTGAATTTTAGTCCTTCAGGCAATTGCAATCTTTCTCCACACAACACAATGATTAAAAAAAAAAATAAAAAAATCAAAATACACATTTCTGTGGACTTCAGTTTCAGAACCCTCTTATTTGGTCAAAATTTAAATTTGTTGACATTTGCCACAGAAATATTAGAGGTTTTCCATTCATAAACTAGATATTTTTAGCTAAAAATATCAGCAAATAAATAAACTGTGATGGAATCCCTAAATTAAAATTTACTTGTCTGAGCCGAAATTATTTAGACCAGTTTTCACAGTAGCAAGTCTGAAGCACGATAATAGAGTTTTCCTTTTTCCCCCCAAACATTTCTTGGCTTCAAGGCTGGAATTTCCAAGCTTCTCTGTGTGATCATCTTCTCTGTGTTCAGTCCACCCAACTCAGGATGGGGTTGAACATTTATTTGCTCATTTAAGTTCTATTTTAACAATTCCTTCAATAAAGAGAGAAACTGAGGCAAGAAAGGGCAGTGATTCGTTCCATCTTCTTGCACATAATGAAAGTAACCTATTACCCATTTTCAGTCACTTACAGTGTTTTTCCAAGATAATGTGCAATGCTATATTTTGTCCTTAATAAGGGACAATATTTGCTGTCTCATTCCTTAGCAGGGGTGTTCAGACTTAGCTGTGACAGGAGTAGCAGCCGTTTCTTTAGTTGGCACAGTTAAATCTGACAGGGATCATGAATCAGAGCCCTGGGGTGACGTAATTTTCCAAGAGGGAAGGACTGCTGGGTGAACATTTCTTTGCCACTGTGTGAATCACTGCTTTTGTGTTAATACAATTAGGTGCCTACAATTAGTCAGTCTAAGGACATAATCTATTTATTGACCCAGCTAGCAGATTGGGCTGCAGGTCGTCAGATGTTACTTCATTACAAGTCTCTAATTACCTCCCTTAGTTTTCCCTTCAGGACAATACAGGCAGGGATATCTGTCAGGAATGTTGTGAGGAGTTTGCAAGGAGCCTTGAAGACAAAATGCTGAGTACATGGGCCTGGACTGCTGGTGTCATTGAGTGCCTGACTGCCCCTGAAATGGCTGATGAGCACATGCACGTCTCTGGGGCTCTCAGCATTAATACTAGTCACCAGCTAAGGATGCAGAAAGAAGAGAATTGGTTCAGCCTGCCCCCTTGGGTTTCTTGTATCAGATCTTCAGGTATGACACAGCTTTCTGGAGAGGCTAGAAGACTAAGGCTTTGTTCCTTTTCTTCAAGAATAGCAGAGGGAGGAGAGAAGAGGAGAGCCAGCTGAGTTCTCTTCTGTGGTTGCTGGTGTGAGGCCAGGGCAGAATTTGGCCTGGAGGATTTAGACACTACTTTTAAAATCTGTCCAGCAATTTCTTTAACTAGTTCTGGGGCCATTGTGCTGCAGTGGATTCAAGCCTGAGAAGGCACCCTGGCAAGCTTCCCAGCTGAAGTCCTTACTACTGCATTAGGGACTCATGCAGAGCCAGGGTGAAGTTTACTGTCAGGATCAGGGCCAAGACATTAAAAAAAAAAACCCTCAGGAATAAAGAATGTGAGTAAGGATACAATCAGCTGTTCATGACTGAGATGTGTTTCATGATGTGAAGCTGTACTTGGTACTAAGGCATATTTAAAGTGAATGCCAGGTACTGCATTTGGCCTTCCAGCTATTAAACATCACCACAAAACAGTCAGCAGAGCAATGTCATCTAGATCACTTTGACACAATTGCAATCCACAATTAACAGGCAATGAAGGACTTCCTAAAAGCACATGTTTGACACCCTGCTTTGTCATGGGTTTTTGTACTGTTGCAGGGATTAAAAAAAATTAAATTAACTTTGTGCCAGTGCATATCATATTTGGACAAGGGACTAGATGAAATGATTAGAATAATAGCCTTAGAAAAGATCACATTTCCCTACTGTGCCAATGTATTTGACTGCGTACAGCAACCCTTTTAGGCCACTGTTCACAGTGAATTGTAACAACTTCCTGCAAAGATCTAAGTTCTGCATCTTTTGAATGGCAAATTATTAGAACTAGGTCAGGTCTAAGAAGACATAACCATCTTTATTAACCAGAAATAACCAGCTTTATTAACATGAACTTCACTTTTAGGGTAGTTCACATGAATAAAGCTCTGCTAATAAAAAAATACAAAATCACCTGATTTTAATTACTATCCCTCATCAAAGAAGGAATGCATCCTATATCATTGCTGAGCACTACAGGTAAACTGTCACCTAGCTTAAAGAAATCTCTGGGGTATTCTCTGTGAGGTTCATCATTAGTTCTCTACTTTAAAATCAACTGAGCAATGGAAAGTAGAAAATCTTGAACAAAAAACCATTAGCCAGTATTTACATAATTTACATTTTCCGAAAAAAGGATTTTGTAGAGTGAGAAGTATCTTTATGAGATTCAGAAAAACTAAAGCAGTCAGCAATATACAAAATATGTAGCTACATTTGCTAACAAACATCTTTCTTGTTTGACTAAAGTATACCTGTATCTCTCCAATGGTTTTTGTAGTCTTAAGAATAATATTTGCTGTATTTTGCATCAGAGCTGTTTCATAGGGCAGGAGCTCAATGTAACATTCACATCAGACCAAGGAGGCCTATGGTCATCTCATCCTTATTCCCTTTATTTCCCCCTTTGCCCCAGCAAATCTTTTCTTTATCTTCCTTTTCATTTTAGGTCCCTGTATGTGCATGTCTTTGTTGAGGCTTTTGTGTCATTTTACTTCTGCTGCACAATGTTTCTGAGTGCCTTGATTTGTTAAAACAGAAAGAGTTTTTCCAAGGAACCTGAGAAAAATTATAAATTTACTTGTAGCTTTGTAGGATTGGACTTCTCTTAGACTTCATTGAAAATTTAGCCCATATAAGAACTAAATTCAGATTGGTATGTTCTCTCTTGAACTCAGATGACTGTGACAGGCCACTTATCACAGACTGACTCCTAGTTAGAGCAATATTTTCCGTAACTATTGTTCACTGCTAATTACCTAAGTGGTGCATTAGAAGCTCACAGCAGCTTCCCTCAGAAAGGTAAGGTAAAGCACAGAGTGCATACATGGGGTGATTTGGGAAGGCAGGATCAGGTCATATTCTAATACTGATCAAGCTGACCGTTCTGTTAAGGCTGCCCATTTCTCCAAGCTCTATGTTCAGAGCATTTCATCACAGCATCTGTATAGATAATCTTGGAAATATTGTCCAGCCTTAATGATTCTATGATTTTTTAAAAAAGAAATCAATATGCATTAAATATCAACTGAAACCAGCAGAATGGTTAGAAAATACTGTTATATTTGTATAGAATTTCCAGCTGAGGAGAATTTTGAGATTGTACTTGGGTCCAGTAAATGCACACACACTCACAGGCACACACAACAAAAAAGATTTTTGTTTCAAAATAATCTTCATTACATGAGAATTATCATAATTGTCATTTCAATTGACTGATTTTAGTCTTTAAAAGAGGGTATAATAGCATTCACTGTCTGAGACTGAATTACTGTCATTATGTTAAAGGTGCACTTTATCACTTAGCTTTTCTCCATTATAAATGCTCACAGACACACTCCACTTTCTGCTGCTACAAAATCTTCAAAACATAATATGACAAAGTTTTGTATCCAGACACTTTGTTACTAAAACTTCAGAACAGAGGGTTACCAAAGGCAATCTGCAATTGTTAATACAACCACAGTACCAAAAAGATAGAGAGGATATTTAGCAATAGCATGTTTCTGAATTCCTGCAGAAGAATGCAAACTGTTCATTGAGACAAAAAGGCATTTTGTGTATCTTTTGCCAGGAGGGAAGCTGCAGAGTTGCTCTTCTGCTCAGAGCAAACTTATTTAGGTAAAAGCAGATCAAACAAATATCAGCCCAAATGAGAGAAATAGCCATGCCATACTATCCCAGACTTGTCAAACTTTTCTTGGTGATGTTTAGAGGAAAACCCAGACATTGCCACGGTATTAACCTGCCAGTGTATAAATGACATTTATCATTTCTGCAATCTCTTTTGATCTGATATCTTAAGATTCTTCATATATAGAAGTTTTCAACACATTGCCCTGTCATCTTAATACATATGGGATATCTTTTACTTCTGCAGGCACAGAAGAACCAAGTCTGGATATGTCACTACGGCACAGCACTTGGGCAGAGCTCTGTTGAAGTAAATGTCACTGTGCCTGGAGTAAGAGGCTATAGAGAGGCAGGAAGGTATTAACATCAGATCTAGAGAGATCAAGGGGAAGAATTTGCCTGAGGAGCAAAGCTTTTTCTTTAGGGGAAGAAGGTAGCCTCAATTCTGAGTTGCTCAAAAAGGGACAGTATAAAGAATGTGATTTTCTGAGGCTGTGGTCAGCATAAGACAGGCTAATTATACAGAGCTACTTGAACAATTAAGATCCCAAAAATATTTTTAAAAGCTTGGGCTAAGTGCCAGAGCACTAAAGAGTCTTGTAAATTTTCTTGTGAGTGGCAGCCCTTCAACAGTTCCTCTTACCTGCCCTGGACAGTACAACTCAGTGCTCTGGTTGCTTTATTCAGCTTTTCTCTTGGAAATCAGAATATTGGGGGTGGGGGCAGGCGGATTTGGAACTTGTCACTCTAATCACTTCTGAATATTTCAGCCTACATTCTCCCACCTCTTTATGGATTTTTTTTCCTGTTGTAATGTTTTCTTCTTCCTTCAAAGTGATTATTAACAGATTTTTCTAAAATGCTCAGAGCAGCATACTTAGGTCAGAAAACAGAAGCTAGCGTGTTTTTGTCTGCCAGCTTCCTCCCTTACTTATCTTATAACATTTCCCTTATGCATCCCCGGGTCATGCACAGGTCTGGTTCCAACATTGCTTTGTGAGGCAATGATTAGGTTCTTGCCTAGAAACAGATTTACAGTACAAAGGTTTGAGAGATAGATATTCCCTTATTTATTTATTTTTAATCAAAAGACCTATATAGAAAAAAATCATGGGCATTTAGAAATATCTATGTCATAAGAAGAGTTAGTGGCACTATATGAAATATTCTCCAGTAATTTTTTAAAATGTTGAATAATGGCACTATAAAATATGAGCAACAAAAACTGGATACCCTGATTTTATTTAAGACACTTAGAGAAATAATATTTGAGTTGTTTTGTGCATAAGAAGTTATTTTTCTTTAAATTATATGAATGAAATGAACAAAAACAACAAAAAAACTACCCTTACTTTGTCAAGATGCTTTATTGTGTGTCACATTTAACTCAATTTACCTGGTGGCTAAACAAACATTGCGTGGTTAGGGGTTTGAATGAAGTCAGAGAAGAGTTCAGGTGTTGGCACACTGAACCTGAATGTTGTCTGAACCTGAAAATTTGAGCTGGAAACATTGCAAGAGGGTTTTCCCAGTGAGATATGCTGCTTATAGACTTTTTCACAAGTTTTTCAGGTTGTGTGGGCTTTTTACATATATATATTTAATTGGGATAGTGTGGGGATGCATTTTAGGAAATCAATTCTAGGACAGGCAGGTATGGGCAAAACTCAGCTTACATAAGGCTTCAGAAAGACACTAGAATCAAACTACTTACAGGATTTCCAGAAGGAATTTTCCTTTTATCTAAATCATCTACCAAACTACCAATTTTCTGACAACAAATGAATCTTTCTTTCTAGAGGAATGGCCAGACATTCTTGCTTCTGTTTTTCAGAAGTTACTTATTTCTATAATACTGGAACTGACCCTCAAATTTTCTGTAGTTAGCCAGGGAAAAATCACTTAATCTTCAATGACTAATGAGCTGGGACTTTTACTCTAAATGTAGATCTCAGTCTAGTAGGAAAAGTAAGGGAATGCAAAAGCACATCTGGTAATTGGAGAGATGAAAAAAGTAATAATAAAGTGCTCATTTTGAGGCAACAATGATGAAGATAATGGATGATAGCCAAGCAGGCCATATGCACTTGGCTAACAGAATTAATCATGGACTATGCAATGCAAAGCAAGAAAGACAAGTACAATAAAGCACTTAAAGACAAGAATGGATTTTAATTTTAGGAGCAGTATAAAACAGTATGATAATAGTGATAGTTGAGTTAGTCCTGTGATTGTACAATCCAAACAGGACACAAATTAAAGCTATAAATAATATTTAATCTGCTATACCAATATATGTTAAAAAGTAATAATGACTAAAAATTATTAGAATTAATCAAATGAGGAGTTCTCTTTCTAGTATGTTCAGACGGGCTAAGGCAATTCTAAAATTGTCAGATATGAAGTCGTGTTTGGAAATGAAAAAAGAATATCACAAGTTTCCAACACAGTTTAGCAAAAGCAATATCTGAAAATGCAAGCTAGTGCTTAGATTTCTATTAGTAAAGGAAGACTTATTATTAGAGCCTTGCGATTAGCAGTGTAAAATTCTCATAAAGCAATTTTGTAAATATCTCATCTTGAAGCCATTTTGCAGCATCATCTGCCACTAAGCCTCCAGCTATGGCACCTAAGGGATCATGTTTTCTGTCGCTTGCTGTTACATTTTTCTGCTACATTTCTATATACTTGTATTTCAAATTGTGCAGACAGTTTGTGTATTACAAGACCTCACCCAAGCACAGGCACTGTTGGTTTAGGAATTTTAGGGGACAGTTCAAGGCTTTCTGGGGGCCAGAAGAGGCTGTAATGAGAGGTGGCTGAGCACTCTCTTCTCCCATTGAATCACAGTATCCCTTGGCCTTTACTGAGAAGAAACAATAGTCTTACTGACACTAATAAAAAGTACAATAAAATAACCAGTACTCTGTGTTGGTAACACTAAAATAAGAGACTGCTGTATGGTTTTTCTGAATTGCATGGCAAGATTTCTTATATCTTTAATACAAACTGCAAAAAATCCCCTTATGGTCACAAATTAGTGGTTATTGACTTGAACAAAATCAGGTATGATTTTGGCTGTGCTCTAAGCAGTCAGATGAGTTGAAAAAGGAGAATGAGTACCTGAATGTAGGAACGAAGAATAGAATAGAATAGAATAGAATAGAATAGAATAGAATAGAATAGAATAGAATAGAATAGAATAGTGTTGAATCACTTTGGTTTGACTCTTCACCAGCTCCATTTCCCTTCTCTGGACATGCTCCAGCACCTAGATTTCTTTCTTGTCCTGTCCTGAGGTTACCAGAACAGAACACAGGATTTGAGGTGTGGCCTCACCAGGGCCAAGTACAGCAGTAAAATCCCTGCCCTGGTCCTGCTGGCTGCACTATTGCTGACACAGCCCAGGATGCCACTGGCCTTCTTGGCCACCTGAGCACACCTGGCTCATGTTCAGCTACTGTCAAATGGCACCCCCAGGTCCTTTTCCACCAGGCAGCTTTCCAGCCACTCTGCCCTGAGCCTGTAGAGCTGTAGAGGTTTGTTCTTGACCCATGGGCACTTGTCTTTGTTGAAAAGCATACCAGAGGCTTTGGCCCATCGATCCAGCCTGTCCAGATCACTCTGCAGAACCTTCCTACCCTCCAGCAGAACATTACAGCCCAATTTGGTGTCATCTGAAAACTGATTGAGGGAGCCCTCAATCTCCTTGTTCAGATCATCAGTAAGGATATGAAGCAGGACTGAGCCCTTGGGAGCACTGGTGGTCACCAGGCACCAGGTGGATGGAGCACCAATCACCACCAGTCTCTTGGCATAGTGATCCAGTCAGTTTTTTACCTAGCAAAGACTATGCCATCCAAGCCATGAGCAGCTGGTTTATCCAGGAGAATGATGTGGAAAAGGGTGTCAAAGACTTTACTAAAGTCCAGGTAGAAAACATGCACAGATTTTCCCTCATCCACTAAGCAAGTCACCTTTTCATAGAAGGACATCAGGTTGTTCAAGCACCTGTCTTTCCTAAACCTATACTGGCTGGGCCTGATCCTCTGGTTGTCCTGTATGTCTCACATGATGGCACCAAAGATGATCTATTCCTGGCACCAAGGTCAGATTGCTTGTTGCCTGGATCCTCCTTCTGGGTCTTTGTGTAGACAGGTGTCACATTTGGCTATTTCCAGTCACCTCAGACCTTCCCAGCTGACAGGATTGCTGGTAAATGGTGGAAAGTGGCTCAGAAAGCACTTCCGCCAGCTCTGTCAGCAGCCTTGGGCAGATGCCATCTGGCCCCATGGACTTGTGTGTGTCTGAATGGTGTAGCAAGCCACTGACCACTTTTCCTTGACTTTAGGTGCTTCATTCTGCTCCCTATCCCTGTCTTCCAGCTCAGGGAGCTTGGTATCCTCATAACTGGTCCTACTGTTAAAGACCGTGGCGAAGAATTCATTAAGTACCTGGGCCTTTTCCTCATCTTCGCATTTCCTCCCACATCCAATAAAGGATAGCTATTCTTTTTAGCCCTCCTTTTGTTGCTGAGGTATTTATAGAAATAATTTTCATTGTCTTTTATGGCAGTAGCCAGACCAAGGACTAGCTGGGCTTTAGTTCTTCTAATTTTCACTCTGTATAACTTCACAAGATCCCTGTAGTCCTCCTGAATGGCCTGCCCCTTCTAAAGGACATAAACTCTCCTGTTTTTCCTGAGCTCCAGCTGTATCTCTCTGTTCATTCAGGCTGGTTTTCTCCCCTGCTAGCTGGTCTTTTGGCACATGAGGACACCCTGATCCTGTGCCTTTAGCATTTCCTTCTTGAAGAATGTACAGCTTTCCTGGATCCTTTGCCCTTCAGGACTGACTCCTAAGGGACTCCCTCAACCAGTCTCCTAAACAGATCAAAGTCTGCCCTCTGGAAGTCCAAAGGAGCAGTTCTGCTGGCCCCTTTCCTTTATTCTCCAAGAATGAAAAATTCTTTTAATTTTGTGATTGTGCTTCAACCACCACATCACCCACCAGCCCTTCTCTGTTCACAATCCACAGGTCCGGCCAGGAGCCTTCCCTAGCTGGCAAAGAAAGCACAAGAATCCTGGAACAAGGGACTAATTAATGGTTTGAGCAAAAATAATAGAAAAAAATTACCGCAAATGATGAAAGGTGAGGTTGAGAATCAAGTTACATCAATCTATTTGCATGACAGACCAACACCATTTTAGATGTAAATAAAAGGATGGAACACAAATACTTCTAGAAATATTGTATATGTCTCTACAAACAGAATAATTCTTTACCAACTATGATGGTGGAATCCAACAGTACAAAAGGTATTTCTTGGGGCTTTTTATTTGTTTCCAGTGTTTTGTCTAGTCATATTGTGCATGCATTTCTCTAAGACCTAAAATTTTTAAGAGTATAAGTTTTGCAAGCATGAAGACTCATGCTAAACACAAGTGAGTTCTTACTTCTAACATAAAGAATCATAATCTGAATTTTGTATGTGATGGTAACAACTTCCTTTAAGATGAGATTTATGTTGAAGGTATGAGTGTTCATGTTTATGCAGGTTTGTGCTTATTTAAGTGGTCAAATTGCTTTTTACGTCCCTGGCTATCTCCTTTGCTTGCTGTGGGCCCTACAGATTATGGTGAGGGCAAAGATGATCAGCTGGAGACGGCTCATAGTTGAACTTGGGCAGGAAGCCAACCATGTTGTCAGCAGATGTTTTGCTGTATGTGGGTCACTAGGAATAATCTAAGTATATTTTTCCCCCTTTTCATCACTGTAAAGACCCTCAAGCTGACAACTGGAAGCGCAGCTCTTCTACCCTAAAATATTTGTTATTTAAATACAGTAAATTCATAGTCTCCTTTGGGATTTGTGTAGCAAGCTGAACAACTGTTGTGTCAGAAAGGTGCACATGGTGTGTGTGCAGCTCTGCCACTGTAGCACATTGACCTGGGTTGAAAACATTTACATTTTGTTGAGAGGCTTGGAGTTGCATAAACCTGAATGGACCTGGAGTCTTTCTTTGCCTTTTCACAATATCAGTCTCTTCTAGTGGAAAGTAATTTCTCTGATGTTTTAGCCAGGTCCCATTGCAATAGCTTGCAAAAAGCATTTTGAAAAGTCCTCTTCTGTCTTGCATGCCCACCCTTCTTTATGCACCCATATGTGTCAGGAACATGCACTAATTCATATATATTTACATATATATTTACATAAATATACACAAACACAGACACACACATATATGTATATATGTAGACCATTTTCTGGTGTGCTCCCTAGACGTGGTAATTATGGGAAAGAGGATGGGAATTCTCTGTAATTGGTTCCCTAGCCTCTGCAGAGGATATTTTATAGCCCTTTCCAGTTCACTAAGAGTGAGGACTGATTGTAAAGAATCTAAACTGTTCAATTTTTGGCCACTGATAATAATAATAACAATAATAATAATAATAATAATAATAATAATAATAGTAACAACAACAACAATAATAATTTCTATCTTCCACTCTTTGATCTCTTTCCCATGCATGTGTATGAGGGTGGAGGAAAGACTGATTTGTACTGAAGTGTTCTGGTAAAACAAAAAACCAGTCTTGAAGGAAATTTTATTTGTCATAGGTTTGAAAAAGCTGATAACATATGGGATTACTACTCCTGAGGTTTCATCACTATGAAATGTTAACACTTACACTGTGGCCATTAGCTGAGAAGAAGGTTTTAGTGTCAGCAAGTGCATGATCCTGCTTATCCTATGATCTGAAATAGATGACAGCTACCTTCATAGCCCCACATCATCAGGTGGTGGGGTCTGGGTCACTGCCCCAGGGGGCACATGACTCAGCCCAGGGTGTTAGCAGTCATCATGAGGGCTGTGACACCACTACTAGTAAGGGAGGAATGCTTTGTAGGAACCTTGCCTGGTCACTAGCAGGACTGGAACATCAAACTCCTCCATTCCTAGGAGGAAAAGGAAAGTTTTCACTGGTAACTACTTTAGCAGCTGTCCTGCTTGCTGAGCAGCATGGAGGTAGGCAACCATGTCACACAATTACTGCTCCTTTTGTAATAACCCTTTTTTACAGAAAACCAGTGAAGTGAATTATCAGCCTGCTAAGCCAGACGTAACTTACTCAGACCCAGGCAATGCTCTGCTTTCTGGGTTCCCTCCAGCTCTGTTGTACCAGGGAGAAGCTGCTGGAGAAGTTAGCATTCCATGCTGATGTGCCAGTCACCCCTCTGCAGGGAGAGGCTGAAGAAGGAGACTGAAGGAATATGTGGGGAAAGCTCACTTCTCTTGCCCATCGTAATGTGAAGGATGAGAGGATGGCAGAAGATATTGGAAGAACTTTTTTGTACTCTCTGCTCATGCCTCTCTTCTCATTCTGAAGTTCCATTCCTCCCCAGGCAAGATGCTCTTCCAGCTGATTAAAAATATATAGCCAAGCGGTCAGGAGGGGTGTCCTTTCTGTCAGTTGTGAGGCAGTTGTCACCCCATCTTTCCCCTTTCTGAGTGTAATGCAGGCTGTGAGAATGAAATTTCAAACATTACGGTGCTGTAGCCACTCTGTATGTTTAGAGAGATTGGAGGATTAAGCACGAGAATGACTCAGTGGAAGACCCTTGTATAAAAATGACAGATGCCCTGGTTTAAAAGGTGACAATTTGCCTATGCAGTGAAATCGTTCTGTCAAGGCATCAGGAAATTTGGAGACTTGAGTGTAGAGAAGGAAGCATTTGAAATGCAGGCTGCCTTGAGCTTCTGAAGTAGCCTCCGAGCTCCAGAACTGATGTTTTGTAATTTTGCCTTATCATCTGCTTGGGTTTATCATGGTGGTAATAGGGATAATGACAGAGAGTCAGTCATTTCCACTTAGATGCCAGTTTTTAAGTAATAATAAGCTCACAGCGGGTTCGATTTGGTCTGTGCTGAGAGTACCTGGGGTTATTTTCCCTTTGCTTTCTCATGGTAAATTATCTCAGCCCACCAGGGCCAAGCTGATTTTCTTGTTGTAAAAACAGAGAAGACGAACATGCAGCACTGCACTAAGTGCTGTACACTTAGCTGCTTCCTCCTTTGTTGTTTTCTTTACCTTATTTAGGAAGCAAAAATTCTCCGAGCCACCCATTATGGTTCAAATCCAGGTCATAAAAAATAGTGTAAACTAATAGTGGACTGTCTCCCCTAGCCCTCTCACCCCATGCATCTCTCCCCTGTATTGCAATCCCTAATGGGAACATTTAAAACCAATGCTTATGATAATGCCCTTGTTCCCATGGACACCACAGCGCTGCAGAACCAAGATTAATGGAGGACCATTGAGACTGGTCCTAAAAGATTGTCCCTCTTGTGTATTATGGTCTGTCATGCTGCATCCATTAACAGAGGAGCAGAGGGTCCTCATCGTGTTGGTATCACTGGGACCAAATCGAGCTACTGCAAGATGGCATTTCCATAGCACATCAACAGATCATTTCACCACTGCTTAAGGCATCGTAAATTGGACTTATAGCTCAGCTGCTGGCATAAATAAGTCCCTTTGATAGTTAGTGGAAGACGTTATGACACTCCAGGGTACAGGAGGGGACATTGGCACTGTCATTTTTTTCTCTAGCCCTGGCACCCTGGTGCCTCTGATCTTTCTGAAGATTCAGGGCACGCGCTCTTCATTACGGTTTGGGCACCAGGGACTTGTTTTTTTTGCAAGATTAATGAGCGCCACGGAAATTCTCCAGCGCATCTCGATAATTAAGTCTTTGTTTATCAAAAAACAAGTTATATTAGGAGCAGAAAATTCGCAGTAATTATTCATAATTCTAACAATTCAAGTATAGCTACCTCATTTGCCTGGGTAATTCTGCTTTTTAATTTCTTGCATACATTTGCATATTAATTTTGCCCGTCGGCTGCAGCAGGCTTTGACAGTTTGTTACTATGTGATGGTTTTCACAGGGGTGCGACTCAGTTGGGTGGCATTTCGACTGGGTGCAATGATAAATTATGAATTTTCTAATTTGCTGCATAATGAAGTAACCCCTTCCAACCCAATTAAAAAAAAAAAAAAAGCAAAGATGGTGTCTTTTAAATAATATTTCCCAGGTATTTCATCTCTCCAGTTTTGTTGTTGTTTTGCAAGCTTTTTTTTTTTTCCCTTAAAAAGCAGATGACTGCATTTGCAGCCTTTCAGAGTGACTGTGCCTTTCCATACATCAAACATGATTCATGATTCATGTATCCCCAGACTATATTCATGCTGTAAATTGGCCACTCCTCAACCCTCAGGGCAATCACGGATGATAGCAAAGAAGTCCTAGTTTCTTCTCTGATGTCCAATTTGGGCTGTAGTGATCTGTGTGTATGAGTCTGTCTGTCTGTTTGTCAGGGAGCAGGGATTTCAAATGAGGGAAATAAATGATGTGTGTTTGTTTTACATACTTGCTCGAGAGGCTGTACTGTTGTAAATTAACTGCTAAACTACTGTGTGGGTTTCCTTCTAATTTCTTAAAATGGTTGTAGAAATAAATATATATGTATTTATTACTTCAGCATTGTAAAAAAGGATCTGTGGAGACTTAATTTGTGGGTGAGAGATAAGGGATTTTAGTTTAGTGTTTGTAAGTGTGTTCAGTACATTTGGTAATTTTATGCTCATAATGCAGCACTTAGAAAGCACAAGTATTGCTGGGTAAAATTTGTGGTGTTTCATTATACAACTGCAGACGGGCAAAACAGTTTAGAAATACTGTAGGCCTGATGCCATCCCGACTTTAAAGAATCTGAAATAACCCAGCCAATCTGTTTAGCATGATGCAAATATTGCAATTATACAATTATGCTGCATTTTTAATACAGAACAATTCCCATACATTTTGTTGTGTCTTAAAATTCCGCATTATTAAGAAAAGCCATGGTTTTATCAGAGTCCTCACCGCAACCACACGGCAGTAGATCTTGGAAGATTGCGACATTAATACCCCGCAATCAAGCAGCAGAGAGCACACAACATTAATGCAAAAAAAAATCCCCACCAAGTGCAGATTACATAACGGGCTCTGCGCATCCCCACGAGGCAAGCGAGGAGCCTTCCGCGCTGCCCTCGCCCAGCCTGGCAGCGTACAAAGCCCCTGCTCCACCCTGCAGAGTGCCACTCAGCCCTGTCAACATCACTGTGACACACAGCACACACAACGTCAGCCTGGCACAACTGGGCAGCGCGGAGCCCAGTGATATTATAGCGTAATCACGCTGCTAAATTCATGCCTACGGTACGGAGCTAGCAGCAATAGCGCTGAGCACAGCGCAGCGCTGTCATAACAGATATTAAAAGCCACGAAGTGTGGTGGCACATTCTGTGTTTATACATAAAAGCAGGGCAGGCTGTACCCAGCGCACAGACGGTGCAGGGCTCTCACCACAGCTGTATGCCTACTGCAAAACAGGCATGAGCACCTACAGCCAAACAACCACCGTGCAGGACGCAGCACCAAAACACAACTTTCACTCCTCTGGTGCAAAACACGGAGTCATAGCACAAGTTCATGAAAGTTCCCAAAGAAATGCCTGATGTGTGCACTCATTGCTCCATGATTTAATTGTGGTGCACACACAGCCGCAAAACACTTTGCCTCAGACAGTCCTAAAAGTAATACAGCTTTCCTCAAATCTACCAAAGTAATTTGAAAGAGAACAGCTTGTTACTTATTTGTATTAATCATGAGAAAAATTCCTTACATGATCTTTTACTAGTGGAAAGTGCAGCTTTGTCAAAATCAAGCTTTTCCATAGTAATGTCTTGGTTTAATGACATTTTGACAGATGAGGGGGTAGGTTTCTTGTGGTTTTTTCAATGTTAACCAATCAATTAGACTTTTTTTTTTCATTAACGCATACCTTCTTTTCTTTGAATTTTTGTATAAATAAGAAGGTTTTTTAGCACATCAAAATCATCCAAATCAGTATTATTTTAACACTGATGGTTAACCTCTGATTTCCCCCCAAATTTAACTTTGTGGTGATTGCAGTTGTTTGATTCTGAATAAGATCAACATTTTCATTAATACTTTTTATTTAATATGTGAGAGAAGAAGTCCTGTCTCTGTATTTTTATGAAGGTGAGTGCAAATCCTTGCAAATGTCTAGGTGAAGCTAATAGTGGTCCAATAAGTCATAGCGTTCCTCAACACCACAATTAGTGCAGCAAGGACAAAATGCCGAATATCACGCTGTGATAGCACTGAAATGATATGGTACATCCTCAATAACAAGTTTCCGCCTCGCAGTCTTTGATGGAGAAGTGTCAGTCTGGAGGGTGTCTGTAGCTTGGGCTGCCCCATGTGGAAGCAGAGTGGTGCCCCACAGTGTGAGGCTGACAGGGTGCAGCACTGGGGAGAGCCAGTGTGAACCCATATGTCGCTGTGAGGTGGTGTCACTGTGCACCAACACAGCCTTGTTTTCTGGTGTCTGCTCGGCAAAACATTACAACTGTGTAAAGGGAAGTGACTGATCATTAAATGTATGCTAATAACATGAGTCTTTGACTGAAAACATCAATATACTCCAGTAAAGTGCACAGTTAGTGCACGGCAATTAGTATTTATCTAATCTGATTTATACTAGGGCTTTCTATAATGCCCACTGCTGTATCATCTATGCTGTGATCAAATGCAGCAGACATACATAGCAAAGCATCTTCCCAGACTTCAGTCTCCTCCCTTCCCTCATTCTCTTTCACTTTGTTATTTATTATTATTCAAATTTATACATCACTAAACAAAAGAGCACTCATCCCAAGCCACTGATAAACTCTTAAAAATACATCTCATAAAATGAGCAGACTCCATAATTATCCATGGATAAAAATGCAACAGCAACCATGTGACTACACTAAATTTAATCAAAATTATTTACAAATCACCACCAGAGTTCCTTCCAACCATTTCTTTGCTCATATTTTGCCAATGAGCTACACAGAAAAGAGTGGTTTTGCACTGACACCTGAAGGTTGTTTTGAATCAAAAATCAAATGTATTCAAAGTGATAGATCCTATCTGGGAAATGACCTTTCCTTTTAGTAACTGTACTGATTTCTTTGGGAGGCAGAAGAAATAGCACAGCTGTACTGAAGTAGTTAATGTATCAGTTTGGGTGTAATTTGGCAGTATGGCAATGCTACTCTGTGAGTATGGTTGACTCAAGAAGAACAAATGGAATTTAAAACCTTTTAATTCTTGAGTAAAGCCATAGCCTTCGATGGCTCTCTTAAGGTAAGAGAGAAATTTTAAGCCAGCCTCATCCACCTTCCTCAGCTGGAGAGTAGAACCTTTCTGATGGAGACTCTGTGTCTGCCCTGTTTTGGTGCTTGGTTGTTTCAACAGCTACAGTAACCCAGGGCTTTCTGGTGAGGGAGACATGGATCAGAAACATTCTGTTCTGGAGAGAGGCCCTTGCACATGCAGACTGACCCCCAAGCCTTTCTGACAGAGTTTATTACTTATTTTCAATTGAGTAACTTCAGAAGAGACTGATGGACCAGCAAGGACAGGTCCGTACGAGCTTCTGGAGGAGGAGGAACGGTACAGCTAAACTGTGCAAAGAGGCTTTTGAGGAAGGAACCTTCCCACAGTGCTTCTGGTGGACTCTGTAGGATAGGAAATGCTGATCCTGAGGTGGTTTTGGGCATACTACTCTTTGGGAGTGGTCCATGTAGGGGATTATCTTGAGATCCAGACAATAGTTGCTTCCTGAACAGAGAGATGAGGGTCTAAAGCAAAACCCAAAGGTGAGATAATTATCAATGGACGTGGACTACCGGGGTTCCAGTGCCCAAGGGCACATTCTGAACTTTTCTGAGCTTTTCTTTAGCATTGTAGTGGTATCTGAATTGCCTTAATCCTTTGCTGATTTCATGAATTACTTTTTCTCTTCTTGTGGAGAAGGGTTAGCGGGTTTGACATTCACTTAAACTCATTCCCTACCACTTCCTGACCTGAAATCTGTTTTCAAAATTGGCTGCGAGGTGAGCCTAGTTTAGGGATTTAACTCTGTAGACCAGTCTTTCATGGACCATTTCCTTTCCCTATACCTTAAGCCTCTGTGTTTGACTATTACAAATGCTTCACTGTGTGGCTCACTGTAGGTATTCCAAATAGGCCAGGCTTTTATAGAAAGTTAAATACATTATATTCCCTCTATACATTTGCATTATTTGGGAAGTGACAGTGATTGTTCTGCTAGTGTTTTTTTCCTTCAAGATTCTGTGTTGAACTGCTCTATTTTTGAGTGGCTGAAGATCAACACCGAGGCACCAGGGCTGCTGGCTTGTGGGCAGAGAGACAGGGCTTCTTAAGTATCCTTTCATGGAAGTCATCTGTTACTCATCTACTAGGTTTTTTTAATAGTGGGGAATATTTTTCCTGGAAAAAAATATTCCATACACTATTAATGTAAAAAAGGTTTAGAATGATTTACCACAGAAAACTGACTCTGACTCCTGAATTGTTAATAATAATAAGGAAGATCAGCAGGATGTGTAACCCATCCACTTGTCTTGTTATATTGTTCCTGTATTCAGCTGCAGAAGTGTACGGATAAAAATTGCTTCCCTATGAAAGCCAGCTAGAGAAACTTGTCCCTCCATTATGGAAAGTAGAAGATAATGTATTTAGTTACTGCAAGATATAGATTACTGAAAACTTGATGCCTAAATGTATTTCTATAACAATACTGCTTCTTTAAGATAATTTTGAAACTATTTTATAATTACTGATTAACTATTCTAATCTAGATTCTAAAAAAAATGTAGATGAGGGATAAAACCAAGATTTTATTGTTGTTGTAGAAAACCTCAAACTTATTTATTATATCCTTCTTGGTGTCAAAAGACTCAAAAGTCAGTGACATTTCAGAGTGTTTGCCCAAAGAAATGAAACCTTGTATGTTATTCCCCAGGTATTATCATATGTGTAAAGTTTCAGCCTCCCTTGTCACTTCTTTTTGTGTAGGCAACTACTGCTTGCTGGTTTTAATTGCTGTTCTTCTGGCTATACTAGGCAGGGTGAGTACACAAATGACAGAATGGCCTGGGTTGGAAGAGATACTAAAGATCATCGAGTTCCAATCCCCCAATCCTCCACTAGACCAGTTGCTCAAAGCTCCATCCAGCCTGGCCTTGAACACTTCCAGGGACAAGGCAATTGCAACTTCTCTGGAAAACCTGTTCCAATGCCTTTTCCCTCTCAGAGTAAAAGAAATTCTTCCTAATATCTGATCTAAACTACCTTCTGTCAGTTTGAAGCCATTTGCTCTTGTCCTGTATTTAGATGCTCTTGTACTCAGTCTCTGTCTTTCCTGTGGGCTCCCTTTAGGTACTGAAAGGCTGGAAATTGGTCACCCTGAAACCTTCTTTTCTCCGAGCTGAACAGTCCCAATTCTCTCAGCCTGTCCTCACAGGAGGTGTGCTCTATCCCCCAATCAACTTTGTGGCCCTCCTCTGGACTTGCTCTGACTACTGAGTTTTGCTTCTGCGTGTTTCTGTTGCTAGGTGTACCACTCATCTGCATGAAATATTTTTATTCCCTAAAAAACTTGCCTCAGAATCGTTCAAATTAAAAGGATAACAACTACTTACAAAGCTGTGGTAAAATGTAATTGGCAAATCAGACTGGAGTAATATCTTTTCTCATTTTTGTACAAATAGTTTTAATTTAGCTTTCTGCTTTCTAAATTGGGCATGTATATTTAAAAAAACCCTAAAAATGAAAAAAAAAATGGTTTGAATTGCCAAAAGAAACCATTTAGTTGAAAAAATATTTGCCATACAAGTGTCTTGAAAGAATAAACTCTTCCACCCCATTTATTAGCAAAACGATATTTGTAAATAATTTTTATCATGGCAACAACCAAATGTTAATTATTATCAATAATAGTTAATGTGTCATTAATAATAATTATTATATAAAGGGCTGAAAATTTTTTAAAATTACTGTCTGAAAAATACTCAAGATAGCAAGTTCAGAACCTAAAGCTATAAATACACAAGGGAATAGTTATTTAACATGTGCTGTAATTTGCACCATTTAAATCTAATATTAGAGCTGTGGCTTTTTTATGTGAAATATGGAGTGCTTCAGCAATGTTAGATATAAATGGTCATTTCTGCATTTGCTGAAATAGATTGTGCTGTATATTGTAAGAATGTCATGTAGATTTAATCCCTGTTAACAGAGGTCTTTCTCATTAGATGAGTAGGACAAAGAAAAAAATCTTTTCTTCTCCTTACATTCAGTAAAGACAAACTATGTTTAAGTTCCTGTATTTATCTGCAAAGACTGGCAACATGCAATGAAGTTTATCAAAAAGGATGCTCTGTGTTGACTTAACTTTCCCAGTTAATAGGTTCAGTCCAGTCTACTTTTTGTTACCAGGAGAAAAAATTCAATATAATATTCAATATTATATTATTCAATATAATTTTGTGTCATTTAGGGGAACCATGAATGTAGAATCATGGGAAGAAAAGGGAAATCATAATAACTATTCAAATAATTTTAGCCTGAGAAGCAAATAGATTTGACTGCAGTGCCCAACCCCCCCAACTGTATTTGTGTACACTGTTCAGAGTTTAAGATTCAGATAACACTCAGTATTCAAATTTGTCATAAGCCATATGTGCAGGTGAGAAATTGCAACGTTTTGAACTGTTTAAAATTCATTTTATTTGAAACTGTGCTTCAAAACCAGAACAGTCCTGCTAACATTCTAAACATCACTTGACTCTTTAATAGTATTTCTAGGGATATTTTGAGCAGAGCTAATTTTAAGTACAGGTAGTTAGCTAGAGTTTAGACCCCTGATCAGCTAAAAAACTTGTGTCATGCTTACATCAAACTTGATTATGATATTTGTTTTTAGTAGGAAATCACGTGCATATCAATGCTTAATTTTATTTTGCTTATAATTAGGACGGCACATACAGCACTCAAAAAGAGAAGAAAGTGCAACATTTTAAGTGTGTGCTTCTGAAACAGTGGTTTGTATTGATGTATTAGTGTATAAAAAGAATTGAGTACAGGGTAGGAAGGGACAGTACTAGTCTGCTGTTTTTATATAAGATATAAACCTAAGCCCATATTTCAGCACCCTGGGGTTTGCTTATTTCACTTCCTCATATTCTTGATGGCCAATTCTGACCGTAGTTGTGAGCCAAGAGTTTTGTGCCGAGGTTAGGTCTCGATGGGAAGCAGGGCTGCTGGGGTCTAGACAATCCCCTTCCTGTCTATCTTATCTTCAGCGTATTATCTTCTTTTACCACCCAGCTTGCTAAAAGTTTTACAAGCCTATTGTTTCCTAGCCAATGATGTACTTTGGAATAACCTTTAATTTAGCAGCCTGTCTTTATCAGCCCACAGTGCTTTTTGTTCTCCACAAAAGCAAACTAGTGTTCACTAACCCAAAAGCCGTGGCAATACTGAGGAGAGAAACCAAGAAAAACAAAACTGATTAGGACAAGATTTGCTTTCAGGGAACCTATTTCTGTCACAAGGGGATGGATAAATAAAATAATGTTTCAATAATTTATGCAGTGCACAGAGGGAAAACATTGGAAACGTGAAACAAAAACGACATGTAAAGAACAACTGAAGTTGATAATCGCTTTAATCAGCTCAGGTGATAATTCTAAAATAAATGGAAATACGACTCCTGTTTTCAGCTCGTGAATGGCAAAATACTTTTGGTTATGTATCCCCCTCCCAGAAGTGCACTGAAGTCTTGTTCTTCTCAGTGCAATGTGGGACCAGATGAGGTGTGTCCATGACCTAGATAAGAACCCTGTCCTTATCCCCAAGGGGCAGCATGAAGCCCCTTGAAAGGTTGTCGGTCTGAAGCTGGAGAAAACAGGCACCTGGCACTCGGCCCTCAGCTGAACATGCATTTTGGAAACACAGGTTGCTCAATGCCTTACTTCCTCCATGCCTCAGTTTACCTGCCTGTAAGTGAAGGGGTTTATGTGTTCCCTTGAGGAATTATGAAGTATAAAGAATACAGAGATCACGCTCCGACAACTTTTAAACCATTGCTCTCCCTGCTGAGTGATGAGCACCTCTGCCTCTTTTTCTCTCCTTGAGCTCTGCACATCCTTTTGGCCACAACATTCGCCCTCAGATTATGTCAGCTCAATATGAAAAGAGAAGTTGCTATGGCATCAGCTTAGTGCTCACGGAGAAGGCAGAGAAAAGCAAGCCGGGCTGCCTGGGGCCCTGGAGATGGCGGGGCTGGGGCGGGAAGGCGGCCAGCAGGGCTCGGGGTGACCCCGGGGACCGGCACCTGCAGCCGCTCTGAGCAGGGGTCGGGGTGACAGTCCCTCAATACAAACCACGAGAGTCGGGCTCTTGCAGGGTTTTTTTTGCGGAGGCATGCTATTGTTTTGCAAGAGTTCTTTGTGCTGGCTGCTTGCTTTTGTCGGCCTGCTGGAGGCAGGGGCAGGTCACTCGTGTCACAGCCCCGACACAGCGTGGCGGTGGGCGGCGGAGGTGGCGGCCGTGGGAGACTGGGGGCCCCGGTCCCGGCTCGGAAAGGTCGGGTCCCCAGTGGCTGGGACAGGGAAGATGCTGGCGTGTCACCGGGTGAGGCTGCTGAAGAAGTTGAAGCCTCTTTTTCTCTCCTGCTTCTCTTTCCCCTCCATTTCTGCCTGCCCACCTCCCCCACTCCCCCCCCCCCACCAGCCCTTTGTCGACACTTGATCATTTACATCAAGTTGACATTCGCAGAGTTTACTCAGGGGTCTGTAATTGTATTCTTTCACCGGTTCTGCATTACCAACCATGAAAATGGAATCTTATCATCCTTGACCAATTTTTAATGTACAAAATGATTTGGCCGAGGTTCAAAGGGAGTCACAATTGAAATCAGGTGAATGATACATGTAGGGTTTTTTTTTTCAGTTTCTCCGTGCCTTGATTTGATTTTTCTCTTAGGCATACAGGGAGATGTAGCTTATTTTTATATGTGTGTGCGTGTGTGTGTACAAGCCATATAAATGCATGTATATACTCTACACATATATTGAGGCGCTATCCACCTATCTATATTTTGTGTACATATCACTCAAATTTACCTATTTGCAATGCAATGGATGACAATGAAGTTTGCTCTAATCCTTAAAAAGCAATCAAAGAATTGGAGCAGGGTTAAAGCCTACTGATAGTGCACTGCGATTAATAGGACATTATTAAATAGCTCCCCCTCCTTCAGCTCCTCTTCCCTCCACCCCCATCCCCCACCATCTTGCCAGATGAAAAGAGGCCTGGGAGACAAAATAAATAAATAAATGAGGTTACATTTACATTATAAAGAATAGGGAAGAAAACAATAGGGAATCCTCCTCACTGAAAAGCATACCATTTCCAAAGGGACAGAGTCCTCAAAGTATGAGGGGGCGAAGGGGAGTTCCTGCTCTCAAATATCATTAGAATGTTTTTTTATTTTTTGGCAGTTTCATACTGTGAATAATACGGACATTTATAACTCAGTCAAGCTGCTTCTTTCAAGAGTACAGTTGCTTAAGATCAAGGAATCTATCAACTTACACAGCTCCCTTAGCTATCTTATCTAAGTGCCTCACAAACAGGAATGTATTTGTCCTCACAATCCCTGGGCAGAAGGAAAATATTCTTGTCTCCATTTTATAGATTGAGGAGAATGACAAAGAGATTTGGGGCCTCAAAACTGGTTTTGGAGGACCTGGCTTGAGGTACCCAGGACTTTTTACCTTTCTTCTTCTGTACGAGCTGTTACCCAGATGGTAGACACCTGATCTGTATTGCTGAATTAAATGGTTTCTAAAAACTATGCTGAAGAAATATCAGGTTTCACATTCTTGAGGCAATGGCTATTTTTTAGGACAAGTGACTTCCTTGAGGTCACTTGAGAGAGCAAGTGGCTATTCTGGGGACTGAATCTGGGTTTTTCCAATCACAGGATGCTCTTTCCTAAGGCTTTTGGCAAGAGAAGGAATCTGTACTTGGAATATTGAAAGAATCAACAGGAAAGGCTTTTTGGTAAATGTTTAGGATGGACAAATGATCTTCTAATTGGTTTATCCATAACAAATCTGTTGTAGCAGTAGGAAAGATCTAGTGTGTCATCACTGAGATGTGTGTGCAGTTTCCACACAGGCAAATTGTTAATGACAATAGAGTCAAAGTGGTTCCAAGAGCTCTTAAGGTTAAAATTTTGTGATGAGATGACCACATAACTGATAAGAAAGTATAGCTTTGGTGGGGATTTGTTGAAGTTACTGGTAAAGCATTCAGTATTCCAGGTTGCTGGTCTGGTGATGTCCAAGTCAAATGTCAGCTCTGGGAAAAGGATATAACCTGGAAGCATGCTGTGTGCTATGAAGCAAACCTTGTGGCTGAATTCTCATAAGATTAAGTGTGCTATGTGCAATATCCATTTGTCTTAATTGGCAAGCTGAGTTATTTGATGTTCTTAAATAGATTTGCAATTTTAATCATATTTGGATTCTAGAGAAAATTGTCCTGAAATATTTGACCACCATTAAAAAAAATGGTGCTTTTAAGCAATCATCAGTTTCTCTAAATTTTGGTTAAACTCCAGAACTGGGAAGATTTCTGAAGTAGCTATACTCATGCTCTTTTTTTATTATTATTTTTCTGTGGAATAAGAAGTATTTCACAGTGCTTCTAAAAGTAGCTTTTATTCAAACTGTGATCTTCTGATTAAAATGTTATGGGAAAAATTAAAAATTTCCCTGTAAACTGTGGGTCTGTTAATGGTGATTTTAATGGCAAAATACAGATAACTCTAAAACACTCACACTCATTGAAGTGCTTCTTGCTCTTTGCATACGCTATTTCTCATCTCACTTATGTAGCTGTGAGTTTATATTAAAGAGAAGAGATTAGCCTGACCAGAACAAAATTATTGTTCATCTCCCAGATGTATTCAGATAGTGTTTTGATGTTTTATGGTGAACAGTGTTACTAAAAAGGATTTGCATACTCCCTTTGGAGTTGTTCTGGCAGGGTGGTTTTCCAGTCTGGAGTCAACACATTGCACACACAACAACTTGGAAAATACAGCTATTTCTGTACTTCAGAAGTATCCAGTGACAGATCTAAAAATGTGATGATGGTTAAGCACTGGCTCAAAGATGACAAAAATCAAAGAAAGCTCTTCTATTGCAAAGCTTTGTTTCCATAGTCTGTGTTCTTGGAAAAGTGCATGTTTAGTGACAGAAGTAGTAGGCTAAGATAGTCCTCTCATATATAAACCCTATAATGAGAGAAATCAACAGAGCTTCAACTGTAAATAAGAGTTTCCTTGATGCAAAGAGAAAGGTAGTATTTTCTAAGGAATGGGAGACAAAATAACAAGTAATTCCTCCTTGGCACTCTGGACAATGCTTGACATGATTGTTGATTGTCCTGAGAAACATGTTTGGGAACAGCTCTCTATTTTCTAAGGAAAGCTTTGGATCTTGTTTATTTGTGGTAGTTGGGAAGGATATAGAAACATGATAGTGCAGCTATTTTTATGTAATTTTCATGAAACTAAAATAATGTAATTTCTGCCCAGCAAAAGCAGTACAAGAAAACAAAGATAGATACACTGAGATACTGGGAAGGTGAGAAGTGTTAATTTTCTGTATTCCTTAGCCTGGCACTATGTATGCTATGTGACCTCATGATGTCCATGTGTGCTGAAGTTTTGTTGGGTATGTTACAGACAAGAGACAAACTTTACACATCGGCAACCTGGCCGTGACTGACTTCAACAAAATCATTGCCAGTAACCTGGGAGACTGAAAAGACAATGCTGCTGGTGACTGTCAGGATGATAATGGCTCTGATTCTGGCAAAGCTAAGGCAGGTTGCAGATTGCTGAAGTATTTGTAAAAATATTTAGTTAATTGTCTCTTAAATTCAGATATTTAATGATCTAAGTAGGATTAGAGACTTTAGCTTACTTTTGTCTTTGCTTTCAAATCCTTGAAATGATATAAAAATATTAACACTGATTTCATTGTTTTATGCATGATTTCATTATGATAACTTCTTCATTTAGCTTTACTGTAAAAATGATTATGTATATAGCATATCATAACTCAAGATGGTCTTCTGGTTTTGGTCACAGTGATATAGAGGATAGTAATATATGGCCTTTGTTAAATAAGAATGAGATGAAAATTTATAACAGGCCATAAGTACCATAATGAATACAATAAAGTCTGCTTTTAGCTGTTGATTTTTATTATTGTAGGATCACCTGTATCACAGGAGCATTCCTGACATTTGCCAGAGTTAGAAAGATTTATCCTTGGGCTAAAAGGAAATGCCACAGGCAGAAAGTGTGATAAATTGTGAGAGTTTTTCACAGTAGATTATTTAGAATTAATACTGAAAGAAAAGCAACAGAACCACTACAGCCTCAAACAAATCAGCTCTGGAATCTGGGACCAAAACATCATGACTACTTACTTAACTACTTTTATTTTAGCTTGGAAAAGCTGTGACTTAAAAAGAAGAGCTTGTTAATGAAATATCAAAAGCAAAAACAAAAACAAAAAACTAACCAACCAACCAAAAAAAAAAAACCCAACAAAACAACCAAAAAACCCAAAAAACCCCAAAGAAAACCCCCACAAAAAACCACCCAAAAAAACCCCAAACAAAAAAACCCCCTATAATTTCACAAGAGATGTGTTAATCTTTGGAGAAAAGAAAATTTGAGAGTTATTCAGAAAGAAGTAATAAAACTCAAAGTAAAAGCTGGTGGAAACATTCTGATGCAGCTGTTGGGAAACAGACAATTTCACAAAAATTGTTCAGCATATAAACTTAAATTTTTTGAATGCCATTCAGCAATTCAGCATGGGGAGATATCTAGAAACCAAAACTGATCAAAAATTGAGTTTTGTCCTCACAAAAGTTGTATAAGCATAAGAATAACAAAACATAAAAGCATTGGGGAAATAAAACTTTCAGAAATGTTGTCTTTGCAAAAGGTAGTGTTTGACTTCTATATTTTCAATTATGTCATCATTAAACTACATCTGCTGAGAATCTTAATAGAATTCCAGTTTGGATGTGAGATGGCTCAGTCAGCTCCATATATTGGGTTCACAGCTCAGTTTCAGTTTCTGTCATGCACCTGCTTGGGGTTGTGCATCCTTGCTGTAGGGTTTTTGTGGAAGGGTTAAAAAAAGGTGGTTCTAGTCCTGTTCCAGCTTCTTGCCTAAATCAGAATTGGTGCATGGATTGACTACAAAGGCATGAAGGCAAAGCAGCCTAGCAAAATGAAATCAGGATAGAGAGTTAAATCTTACTTTTCTGTTTCTACAATGGAAAAAATACCTACCCTTTTAGGAAAAAACACAGTAATTTTAAAGAACATTTTGGGTACTGAAAAATTGCAGACCACATGTGGGGAATGTCAGAAAACAAGAGCTGCATTCAGAAATTCTGTTATTCTTATCCACGGTCAGGTATAAGGTGTGTGTCTCCACTCCTCTTTTTGAGGTTGTTCTGGTTGTGTGTAGAAGCAGCCAGGAGCTCAGGGAAGTTGTCTTTTTCATGCAGGCAGAGCAGGTTTGGGCTGCATTCCTAGGGCAGCTGTATTTTATGCAGTGGAGTAGGCAATTTGTTGCTGAGTTGAACCACACATATGTTGTTGTCCACTTGCTATTGTCCATGAATAACTTTGGGAATAACTTTGTAAGCTTATCCATTTCCTAATTCTTCCTTTTTTCTTCTTTCATTCTTTTTGCACTGAGACTCTATAGTGCTATCATATATAGAATTCTCTTTGCCTAGGTTGACATAACATATCTATTATTGGAATTTCTAGTATTTAAACAAATATGTATTTGGGCAAATATTAGAATAATTTATAGTCTAAAATTTGGGATTTGGGTGTATTATTTATTTAAACCCAGAAGCCGTTGAGTATCTGTGGAATGGGAAGCAATTATCTGGGACATGGGAGAGTTATATCAAAGAAAGGCTGTGGGCTGACCCTAAAACTCTTTACATTAAAAAAAAAAAAAAAAAAAAAAAAAAAAAAAAAAAGTCCGATTAAACCTCTTGCAAATATGCTCTTGGATTTTGGCCTTCTATTGTCTCTCAAAACCTTTTCACAAATAGGCACATTTCTTAAATTAAATTACTTGACCAGTGCCCAGAGCACTGGAGACCTGTTCCATTTCCTCTGAGACCCAAGCTAAGTTATTTTCTGGCCCTTGTAAGGTCTAAAATTTGCAGGATTTAGTTACCTCCGTGCAAATCCTCTGCCACCAGAAATCAATGTAGAAGACATTGGATTTTTACCTCTGTGAAGTAGAAATCACAGTAGCTACATGCAGTGAGTAGTGTGCACGTACTGGCTTTTCTGAGTAGAACCATATCTGAAACACCCCAAGAGGCCACAGTTATGTGGAAGGGAAGCACTTCTCTCTTTCCAGCTTCCAGTCAAGCAAGGGTCTGCATACCAAGAGTGTAATCTTTTGTTGCTTTTTATATTTTACTCATTATGTGAAACACTGTCAAGTCAATCTAATATCAAACCAGAGGTTTTGTAAATCAATGATGTATAAAGCCTGGCAGCAGTAGAAAAACATCCATGACATTAAAAAGCATCTGGAAGACTCTTAATTTTAAAGAAGCAGCATTGCTCTGCATTGTTTGTTTCCCAGACATCACTGGATATTCATGTGTGAAAAAGAGACAGGGAACCTGATTAGAAGGAGGCACAATCAATAAAAGTGAGATTGATAAGCCCTTCCTTCAGTCTTTAAGTCTTTGAGTTACATACAAAAATTAAATAGAATGGGGAGATGTGTCTTTTGAACAAAACTGAGATCTTTCTTTCTTTCTGTATATAAAAATGAGATCATTAGTCTTTATGTTGTCATCGCTTTTCTTGAAAATATTTTCTACTCCTAGTGCATTTGCAAAATTCAAACCAATTTTTGGCCTCCAGTTCTTTAGATTATTGAAGGCGCTATTTGGAAAGGGAGGGAACTGATTACAACTTTTATCTAGGGCTGATCAAGAAGGTTTGGAGGTCTTCCAGATGCATTTGCTGTTTGGTCTTCATAATGTTGCTGCTAAGTTAATCCTGAAACAGCTTGCAGGTCAAAGCAGTAGAATCCAATAGATCAAGGTATGTGATGCTGGGGCCAAAATTCATGTCTATACATGATAAATACCTAGTTAAAGTAACAACTCTGTTAAATATCCACTCCAGTGAGAACCTTAATATACTTTAAAAGTACTTGAAAGAAAGTGGAGTTCATGTCTCTCATGGATAGACTTAATTGCACCCTTGGTTTAAAGAACAAAGAATTTTAAGAACTCTTTCTCTTGACAGCTTCTTTCTAGTTATCAAGCCCTTCAATTCTACTTTTACTATCTCTTTCCTTCCATACCCTTTTCCCAATCAAGTACTGTTTCTTTTCTCTTACCTACTTTTTCTCTGATCTCTACTGCTGCCTTGAAACTGCTCACTCTGCCTCCTTTAGAAAGGCCCAGGTACAAGTTGGATTTTTGTCCACTTTTAATCCCTTCAGGTGTATTAAAATAGTTAAGAACACAATGTTAAAATGGAAGGGTGGTCAACCAGAAAAGCTCCCATTTAATCAAAGCATATGGAGAAATGAACTTGGTTAAATGCAATGGTGACTGAATCGACTAGAGGCTAAAATGCTTCTAATTATTTTGCTTCTCAAGATACCTACTGCTTCCAAGGAGATGCACAAAGCTATCTGCAATTTTATTGAATTCCACAAGTCGATTATTTTGATGACATGCAGTAAATTATCTGCATTTACAAATGTTGGGAGATTTTGTAGACAGAATGTAGTGTTTTATGTTGTTCTCCCTCTTCTTATCTCTATAAACTGCCTCAGTGTTTATCCAGAAAATGCAGACCTCTGTGGACAGTTCTTTGTCTGGAGTTTTAACACTCTTAAATAAACTCTTCCTATTAGTAGATGCCAGTGACTGCTGTACCATGTTTAATTGAAAGTGGCAAGCAAATACTGTACAACTGCTTCTAAAATGCCTGGGAGCTATTTGAAAGCTTTAGCATGTTAGAGGGAGAAATGGCCTGGTTCTATCTCCCTTCTTGAGAGAGGGGAGTAGGTGTTGAGAGAGAGAGAAAATTAACCTTCCTGAGCTCCAGAACTGCTTTGTTTGTGTGTCTTTAGCCTTTGGTATACTACTAATCTTTGGAATGATTGAATTTCTGTGGATACCCCTTCTGTAATGTGATTACCAAAACAACCAACTAATTGCTAACTGACAGTGAGTTTGGTCAGGTCCTATTTATTTTTAATTTGTTTTAAGAGAGTTTGGCTGTGCTAGTGCACTTGTTTGTGCTATAAATTCATTTACTATGTGTGAGAGAGACCAAGGGACCAAGATAATAGTCTTAGACACTTAAACAAATTTAGGAAAGGGCACTCCCTACTCTCTGTACTGAGAACTAAATGGCAGCCTGGTGCCAGCAGTAATGAGTGACATTTACAGCATCTAACAATTAGAAAACCTTCAGGTAAGCTAGCCTTGCATTTCTTGGTAGGAGTCCTTCTACGAGGCAAGTAAGATCACCTTTAGTAGGTTAGAAACTATTTTTTTCAGTCTTTAATGAATTTTGTCACTTTTAGTTACTTTTAAATTATATTTAAATGCTCTACTTAGAATAGTATTGGGGAATGCATGTAATAAATCAGTGCGCTTTTTTCACCAAGAAAAAGGCTGTTGACTAGAATCATAGCCTGCTCAAATTCATTGATCTCTTTTTACATCACATCTATTTATTTCAGGGTTTACCCTACAGTTGGTGGAATCTATTAGAGAGCTGCTCTTGCTTAGTTGGCTAAGTATTGTGGTTTCAGAATTTTATGATCAGTCTGTAATTAATCCTGTGGTTCAGCTTTGACATTTTCCAATGCATTATTCCAAAAGGCAAAAGGTAGCAAGTTTACTCTGTGAGACCATGGCTATTTAAGCACTTCTTAGTATCTTGTTACTGCAGGACTTATAACGTTATTTCATACAGAAATAATGGACTGAATATTCCTTTACCCTTACTGATATCAGATTAAATAGATTTTTTTTTTCTGGGAGATAATTAGTTGATACTCCCAGTGAAGTTCTAATTTATTTTGCAAGAGGAGCCTACAGTTGGACATTGTTCCCGCACAATACCATGCACAAGTGGGGTTTTTTTTGTTCCAGCAGTAAATGCCTCTTCTCAAAGTAAGGTTACTCATATTGTAGAGCAGTCTTTAATTTCTATTTAATATATGGTTTTCTGTGGCCTGTGTGTACAGAGAACTCCTTCACAGTCCAGAGGTGAAGCCACAACTACTACACCACAAACCATTCTGGGACTGCAGTGTATGACTTCACAGGTCAGTAAATGGAGAATAATAGAAAAGGAAAGGGGAAGACGGAGGGAATCACTTATAAAGAAAAAATAATAAAATAAATATCTAGAAGGATCTGGAGACTGCAGGCAATGAGACAAGGGAATAACTGTCTGGCATATTCCAAAGGGAGTATATTGGGTATGTGGCCAGCTTCTGGTCGTGGGGGGAGCTCCACGGCTGGTTTCTGTGGGGAGCTGTGAGCTGCTTCCCCCATGTCCAGGGAACCAGTTCCAGCTGGACCCACCACTGCCTGAGCCCATCCACTGATGTTGGTAGTGCCTCTCAGATAACATATTTAAGAAGAGTAGGAGCTGCAACTTCAGCTGTAAAGAGGAGTGAGAATGTTTGAGAGGAAGAGCTTTGCAGACACTCAGGTCAGTGCAGAAGGAGAGGGAAGAGGTGCTCTGGACAAGGTGAAGACTGTGGTGAGGCAGCTTTGCCCCTGCAGCCCCTGGAGGACCACAGCGGAGCAGAGATCAACCAGCAGTCCTTGGAGGAGCCCACACTAGAGCAGGTGGGTGCTCAATGGAGGCTGTGATCCTGTAGAAAGCCTGTGGTGGATCAGGGTCTCTGTCCTAATCTTGACCAAGGAAACCTCTGTCCAGCTGAGGGGGGCAGTGAGAGACAAGCTTTGGTGGACACCTGGCATTCAGCCAGGGTCAACCCACCCCAGAGGGATTATCAGGAATGATTGCAGCCTAGCAATGTTGTATCTACTGAAAAAGGTATTCTATTGCTGAACTCTATTGTGCTTATAACTCTATTCAGGTAAACTATCCCACTGGCAGCAGATGGACTACTTCAAAAAGATTTCTTTACATAGTGTTCTATGTAGGCCTCTTAGACAGCAAAATTCTCTGGCAAGAAAAGAAAATGAAGTTCCAGTCAGGAAAATATTTAGTAATGGTTTGGATGAAGTGCTGAGTAATTAACTCTGGAAGCAGAATTAACTTACCTCCTGTAGAAGGCAGAAGCCTTTCATGGGTCTCTTTCTTAAACAGTAGATCTGAGGTTAGGACTAAACTGAAGGAATGGAAATTTTCCTAATACTGTAAAACCTCAACCATGTTCTGATTTGGTATGATGGCAAGAAATAATTGTACCTTTTCTCCCCCCTGCATTGCAGCTTCAATTGCCATGGAAATGTGTACCACAGGGGAAAAGCATGCTTCAGCCAAGATCTGGATCTGGAGGTAAGGGGCAGCAAGGGCCTGGAATGGGGCACAGTTCACATAGCCCATAATACTATCAAGAAGGAACAGAAGCAGAGACATGCCTGATTCTCCTAATCAAATTACTGTGTGTTAGATATTTATATTTCAATGAATGGTTTACTGACAGTGCAGTATTCTGAACTTGTGAAATAAGGAGTGAAAATTCTTAACAATAAAAATCTTTTGAAGACTTAAAGGCTGAGTTCAGTCGGGTTATTTTTTTCTTCTCTTTTGCTCCCTCTTTTCCCACCCCAACCCTGCACCCCCCCCTTAGTGGGCAAGAATCAAAACTTTTACTTTTCCCAGATTCACTTTGGAATAAATTCTTTAAAAAGGTAAATTTTGTGAATAGTAAAGTACAAAGAATACCCAGGTAACTGAGTTTTGGTTTATTTTGGGTTTTTATAGATCAGATTTGAATGGGACACATGGTGTGTCTCATTTTGATTCTCTCAGTCATCTTGTCCACATCATTAAACTGTCCAAAGATTTGCTTTTATGTGCTATTGAAAAGCCATGGGCTTAAATATAGTTGCAGTTTTGTTTTGGGACTGGAAAGCATTACTGGAGCTATATTCAGAAACCTCTCTCTCACACTCTCTCTCTCTCTTTTTAGCCAGTACAATCATTCTCTTAGAGACCTGTGTCTGGGATTAATATTTTATGCATGAAATGTTTCGTGTACAGTAGTGACATAATAAGAAGAGGCATTGTATTAGTTTGTGCATGAAGAAGAATTGATTACAGAAACAGGAAGTGTGTAAGGACTTGCCTTAAGATGCCATTTTTACTAACACCTAAGTTCATCATTTTAAGGCAAACATGGTTCATGCTTTTTAGTTTTTTATTTTAAATTTTACAGGTCCTGTCTAAAGAGGTAGCACCCCATTTATTTGTGTTCTTCATGCATATCTTGCACAGAAAATAGCCCATGTGGAAAGACAGCAAACAGATAGCTGCAGCTGTTGCCACTTATGCTCCACAGCACAATTCTAGAAATTAATGGTTTCTAATCCCAGAAATAATATAGATACAAAATGATGTTACATTCTAAACTGCCAGGCTAAAGTCCCTTGCTCTTATTTCATAAATATGTTTATAAGAGTCTGGATTAATCTCTCAACAGTAAGAAAATCTTTAAAAATCAGTTGGGTTTTAAAGCTAAAGTTATTGACCTTTGGCAAATCATTGGTAGCCAGGGAAATATGTTGAGGTATTTCTTTGTTGAAATATTTAAGACAATTATAAGGCATCAGAGCTATTGTTAGATAAAGCTCCTTCTGGTCTTGCAATCTACTTCACTGGCTGAAGATAAATGCAAATGCTTTTGGCACTTTTGGGCTATTGTTAAAGTTCAGGAATAAAACATGCTTGTCTGACAATTGCAGGTTATTAAAGACTATTATATTGGTAATCCCTGGGAAATAGAGGTAAATCTCTCTTCAGTAGCAGCAACAGAATAACTTCTGTCTAATATTTTGATTATTATTATTATTACTTTGTGGTTTAGTAAAACAATCTGCAAATTGTTCCTGACCTCAGATTTTCAAAAATCATGAGTCAAATCTCTTTATTCACAAGACATGAAGCAAAATATCTGTTTTCAAAGGCTGTATTTTCAAACTCTTTTTTCCAACTGGAGAGTTTGTGCTTTCTGAAAAATTATAGCAACCTTATTAGCATGAGCTGTGATATAAGGAGAGTACCTAAAAATATCAATATAATGCTAGAATAATGAGAATAGGGTATTTACTACATAAATATTTTATTTTAATAGATTCTAAAATTAATCTCAAATGGATAAAGTTATTGACAAAAAATGTTTAAGTTATGGGGGAAAAAAAAGCAATAAATGACAGCTTTTTTTCAGCACTTTTGATCTCCCTCACTTCCAGATGAAAATGAAGAGACATGCTGGTGCCTGGTGTTTTTGAAAATCAGATGCTGTTCATATTTCACCTTATTACCAAAGCAGGGTGACAGTGACGATGTATTGACAAATAAGATGCCTTCTATTCCATCCTTCTCTTCATGCTACATTAGTTTTACTCTCATCAGTAAATGTGTTATTAAAATAAGTGATATCCAAGATGACAGAGAAAGAGCTAATGTAGGGAGCTTGACGTTGCCAGGGTCATACCAGTCCACTTGTTTTTAGAGTGAAGACATACATCCATCTTCCTAGTTTTACCTCTTTAGAGTCTTTTTGGTCGTTGTTAACCTTTCAAAGTTGCCTATTTCAATGTTGCCTATTCTAAGTGCAGAAAGTTTGCCTGTGCTTTTATTATCTTAGCTGTCTTCTCTCTCTCATCAGAGCTGCTGGCCATTGGCAGTATAAATACTGTGTAGCCCTTTTCCCTCTCCAACCCCTTAGTTCTCAACAGTACCCAACGTCTTGCTCTGTAACCATCCTGGGAACTGGGAAGGAGAGAATAAAGATGTGTGAGAAAGCATCCTGGAGCTCGAGACATATTGCTGCAGTAAGGGATATTGCCCTGCAGGAGCAGAACACACAGAGGTTGTCTTGTTCATTTAATATAGACTTGGAAAAGCCTTGAACTTCTACTGCATTCTGGCTCTCCTTGGATCACATGAGGGAGTCACATGGAGCACATGGAGCAGTCAGAGCAATGGGGCTTCAAACTTGCTTGAATTTTCAGACAAAAGGCAAAGAATTAATGGGAACATGAAGGAAATATTACATGCTCCATTCACTTTGAATCCTGACATGACTATTCAGCTTTTTGTGGCAAGTTAGAGGATTGTTGTCTCCCAGCTCAGGCTATGCAACACATGGAGTTTAAACATGTCCTGTAATCTGGACATAGCAGCATGGAGGGCTGAGTGGAGTAATGCAAACTGTCTTGAGATCTGTCAGTGCACTCCTGCAATCTGTGATGCATTTCAAAATTGGGAAATGCTCTAAGTCCATGGATTTTTTTTAGGTTTAGGGTGTTTTTTAATAAAGCACTTTGTGACTAAGAGCAGATACAGATGGTAAGTATTTGTGAAGGGGATAGATAGACTTCCAAGAAAAACTTTCAGTCTAAACACATTGAAAGGTCTCAAGTATTATGCTATCCCATCAAAACAGATGTGAGAGAAACTTTAGAAAATAACCAGATTCATAGACTGTTGTGAAATTCATTGTGTAGGCTCTTATATGCAGGTGAACCAGGAGTTCAGATAACAGAAGGAGTAAAGTCACATTTTTGTTGTGACTGGCTGGGACATATTTAGTATAATCTCAAGGAGCTTGGCCAGTTTGCCAGGGAAAATACAAGGCTGCATAATATAAGATTTTTGAATGCAGCAAGCTGGAACAGTAAAAAAATATGTAGAGAACATCATAATGAAGGCAAAATCAGTTGTATCTACAATATAGAGCTGAAGTGCAAGAAAGCCAGAAGGTTGGGAAATATAGTAACAAAATGGGGAGTGTGTGGCATCATGTAAAACAACAGAAGTATGGAGAATTGAATTTTAGAGTACAAGAAAAAGTCAATCTATGACTACAATGAAGTTCCTGGAAAAGAAATGGATTAGTATCTATTAGTATTTGTCAGATGGGGGGACGTAAACAATGTATGGGTGAGGAGAGCCGGAAGTCATAGCAGAACACCCTCAGAAAAGGGTGGAGACAAGCCCAAACACTGGCTAGAATGCAGGCATGAAATGGTCCCACTGCATTCACTTGACATAGCGACAGAAGGTTTTTACAGATCGTCATCTTGTCTCTCACTTACTGTAGCTCCACTGTTCAGCTCTGGGAGTGACTTGGGAAATTTGTCCTCGTGATGCTCTTGTCAGTGTTGCCTCCTCCTTGCAGAGCTTCTATTTGCCTGGAGTTTAATTGTTCATCCTTCAGCGTGATGAAAATGAATGCATGAAGATGTGACTTGTCGAAGCTAATGCAGGCTGTTAGGAGGCATGTCTCAACACATCGTCAAACCAAGGCTCAGCACTGATTTCTGCTCTTGTCCTTTGCTTTGTCCATCATGTGTTTTCCAGTTTGGATTGTTTTATGAGCAAGAAAGTTGCTTTACATCTTAATAACACGGACATACCTTTGGCAGGGAGCTGTCAGGGTTTTTTAAGTATTATTAAAACCTCACCTGAAGAAATATTTTAAGTCATATCATATTATAATCAGCATGCACATTGTGTTTGTGCACTAACTGCATATACTCTTGCATCAGTTCATCCAAAAATACTTTTTCAAACTTGTGTTTCACTCTGAAGGTCACTTTATCTGCCTAGATTCGCCTAACCTCATGCCTTTTCACAGATTTTTGTGACTGGGCAATAGTTTTGGAAACTCTCAAAATAACCATCAGGTGGAGAGAGGAGGATGGCTGCTGTGATAATTCCAAATTCCTAAGTCTAGGAGGGACTGTTGTGACAACTTAGTCTAGCATCCTACTGGTCATAAATAGTGAGAGTTGCAGAACTTTATTGGATGATTTCTTAGTCAACGAATATCCTTCAGCAAAACTGTCTGGTTAAACTTGTTTTGAGGATTATCATGATGAGACCTTGCCATGAAGCAGGATGATTCAATATTTAATTGCTTTCAAAATTTGCATCTTACTTTTCTTTAGCATTATCAGTGCATATATATATTCTGCTTGGTGTCTGATACCATTTTTTGTCCTGTGATTTAGGCTACTTCTACAATCAGAAGAAGTATTTTTCCTTTATGAATACCTATAATTTGGCTGAACCCCTCTTATCATTCTCCTTACTAAACTCAGTACTCATATCTTTCAGCTCTGGCCTATATAGCGTTTTAGAAAGAAACTTGTTCCATTCTTTGGTGAGAGTATTGCTAAAGTTTATTACTTGTCATGTGATAAAATCGACTATTTTGGCAATGAAGGCAAGTGTGCAGTCTTTTATGTCTTCCTAATTCCTAGAAGGGGGGGAGGTGAGGGAGTGTGCGAAGCCCCTGGCTTACAGTCCAAGTTGCTTCTCAGTCATCAAAGATGCAGAAGATATTTTTTCTGCTCTTGCAGAGGCAACTATCTATCACAATTTTTAATTTTCCTTTTTCATGGTACTGTTGATGTCTTTAAATAAAAATTCCATCTGCTCCAGGCCCATATACTTCACTTTCTGTTGTGACATTAGAATTATGTAAGAAACCGTACAGTCCTACTGAATTACAACTGCCAAATAGTGAACTCCAGTCCTACTGTTATCTTCCTGTTGTCCTACCAGACATAATACTGCATGTGGAGAGGTCTTAAATCAAGCAGGACTGTTAATTACTCTACACCAACCTTTTAATGTCCAGAATTATATCCTCTGCCTGTGATGCTAAATAATAGCATAAGGAATTTGGGGGCAGGAAAACCTACTCTCAATTAAATTGGAAGGGATGTGTCACATGAGAGAAGAGGAAGAAGAGGTCCTTGAAATGTGTCACTGAGTTCCTTATAGTTGATCTGAAAGAGTCAGAGTCTGTTGATCTAAAACTCACCCTTTTCCATACTGTGGAGGATGACAGATGTTCAGAGGGACCTAACATGATTATCTTTTTTGCTCTGGGAGGCAGAAGATGTTATGATTTACTTATATTGCTGATTCAGTGTGCTTTGTTCAGAAGTTTGTAGCAAATGCTGCAGTTGCTTTTCTGAACTAATGCCTGAATTTTATGTGCCTTTTCCCCACATCCCCTCTACAGTAGCAGTGGTTTATTTTGGCTGAGTCTGAAGGTTTCACACCTCTGCTCCAAGGCTATGCCTCCAGATCATATTGCTACCATTGGGATTGCTTTTTTCACTGTCATTCATCTGTACTTCAGACAGTCATCTAGGACTGGCCTTGTACTTAAAAAAGCTCTGGCTTCTTGTTATTTTCTATAATGATGCACAAGGCAGAGAACTTTATGGGGGCAGTAGAAATATAAATATCTTACCAATACAGGGCAGTTAGGTCTTTTGGTTCCATAGTAATTGTCTGAGGAGCAACTTGAATTTCAAGTAGGTTTTGTATTTCATTGTGAATATTTCACATTCTTCTAAGAGACAGCCAGAATCCATAAAGGTCATGTACTGTTGCTGATTCTGTGTCATTTGTCACAAAACAGCCAGCTGCTAAGATCCCCCTATGACCAACATTACCTGGCAGCTCGGATAGTTTTGGGAGAGCCATGTAAAAAGCAATGGAGGATCAAGACAGGGATGACACTGAGGCTGGCAGAGTGTCAAAAGGCCTGTTCAGAGACATTGCCATTGTCTCTTCTCTCCACAGCACCAGTCTGCAGCTCATGTATAGGAAACCATTGCATGATAGGAAAATTCTTGTTCCACAAGTCTGCAGCCTGGATACTCCTACTCCATCAACTCCAACCATTTGGTAAGCTAAAACCTCTACTTTCCTTTGTCTCCTGTGTAAATTTACTTTTTTCCTCTTCTGGAAATCTTTTTAAGTCTGAAGCAGTAGAAAGAAAAAATTATCATCATACTCAACAACTTACAAACAAATGAAAACACTCAAGAAATGATGGAAAAATAAAAATAAATTGAAACAAATCCAGTAAGCTCTGCTTAAGGTAGAATATACTGCCAAAAATGCTCTCAATACTATAATTCCTGTATATGTTACAATAAAAAGATGCTCTTTACCTTGGAGGCAACATAAATTCAGTGTGTTAATACACAGGCTGCTGAGGCTAACGCTGCTTTTATTTAAATATTGTCCTGAACACAACATACAGCCACTCATCGTTAATGGCATGTAAATCATTGCAGTGCCATAGCTGCCTCAACCCATTTCTAACATTTCTTTTCTAACATTGTCAAACTTTTATTTCATTTCTACTCTTCTCTTGAATAAATGCTGTTTCCAGTGCACAGCTCCAAGCTACCTCTTTATTGCCAGTTCCAGACCTATGGTACCTGGAGTTAATCACCCTTCAGCTACATATTGTTAACTGTGATGTGCCTGGTGCCTATAAAGAAAAAAAAGGTTTCTTTTTTATACTAGAAAATAAGATATATTCTACAGAATTGCTGGGGTGGGGGGAAGCCTTTGTTGAAAGAATGGGACTACAGCTATTTTTATTAGTGTTATAAAGAAATCCGTGCTCCATTGAGAGCACATGCTGCAATGTTAAATTGAAGGGAATGTTACATTTCCTGTGCTATCAAGACATTATTTGCAGCTTGTTTAATGAACTCAATTTCATTTTTATCTCTACTTTGTATTTAGATAAAGAAACAAATAGAGGGAAAAAATAGGAGATTTCTCTGGCAACATTTTTTGGAAAGGGGAAAAATGATATAGCAGTCTCGACCGCAGATATCTTGGTCACATTGTCAGGATGGACAGCACAGTCTGTCATTCATTGCCCATGGCGGTGAATTGGGACACGAACTGTTGATATGACACTAAACAGAGAATTACATTTTTCTACACTGTATGGAAAACATAGATGTATTCTTGTTCTCTGTGCCTCTGAACAGGAGAACAATGCTGATAGGAGCCCACCACTTTAAATCGTTGTTGGCTATTCAAAGCATTGACAATAGAAGGCAGTTGTGAACTGGCAAAAAAAAAAAAAAAAAAAAAAAAAATAAAAGAATCCTACTGGAAATGACAAGAAACCATTTGGCACTCGGTGAACAGAAAGCGGGCTGGTTTTATTCAAACGATGGTTGAATTCCTAAGGAGCTGTCAAGTTTGCTTTGGGGCTTGGAGTATTTGTAGGATGTCCTATTCTCTTTCCCTCCAGTTTGATTTCAGTTCTTTGGATACCAGAGCAATAAACTGAAAACTCCGAGTTATATTTAGAAAAACAATAACTGCTGAGTATTATCCTTCAAAGAGACAGAAACTCCTAACAAAGGTCCTGCCTCTGCCCTGGGAATGGACATCTAGAGATATGTGTGGGGAGGGAGGGGGAGGTGGTTTGTTTGGTTTTTATTTCTTTGTTTCAAGTAAACCCCATAAAAGAGTTAACACCTGAGATGCTTCCTACAAGAGTATGTAACCTCCAGGTGTGGAAAGAGGTGATGATCCCCTCCAGTTTAGAAAATCAGTGAAATTTTTCTATGTATGCAGTGGTAAAAATAAATCTTCAAAGTACTGTTATGCGTATTTAGAAATAATAATCTAGAAACTTTAAAACTCTGGTGTGTTTAGCTTCAACTGTCTGTCTTTGGATGATGTAGAAGGATGCTCTACCTCTTCAATTTAGCCTTAGCTTTTTCAATCAGCTGTTATTTATTTATTTATTTATTTATTTATTTATTTATTTATGCCCCCTTTAGCCTTTTCTACTATTTTCCTTCTCACTACCTCAGTTTCCCTCTCAGTTGTCCAGTGGAGAAGCCTTGTGGGGAGCTCAGGCATATTGGAGCAAGCATTATATTGATGTGGTTACTGGCTGCAGCGAGGCTTGGCATGACCAAGTGTTTATCCGTGTTTTTGTTGCTGTAATTCCACGAGTCCTGTAATATTCCATGACCTTAGGAGATGAGGAAGAAAACTGCAAAGACTACAGCAAGGAAAAATTCCCCTTCTGATTTTAGAGATGGGTGGGGGAAGAACCAGATCTTGTGACCCTTTGCCTACAGTTCTCTAGAGACATGTCTTAGGCAATGTGGAACATTCCATTTGGCTGGAGTTGTCTGGAGTTGTTGGAAGTAGCTTCCAGGTTGATATCCAGGAATGTTGGCAGATAACCACAAAGTGGCCACCGTCCACTGAGATTTACCACAGTCAGAGAAATGTGATTTGACATGCTGTAAGTGGCCATCTCCCCTTCACACTTGATAATTTTTGTGTTGCACATGTATTTAACTTAAAGACATAGCCACTGCCTGTGTCAAAATTAGGGTGAAACAATATGAGGGACTTTGTTATTAGAGGGCTTTTTCACTTGGGAATCCCAAGGCAGAACCTGTGGCCTCATGAGGGCCATATGTGGTGAGGGTTCCCTTCCCTCCCCTCAGTAAGTCTTTTTTCTTCCTCACCTGAATTTCTGAGACAGTACCTGGTGATTTTATCACCCTGCCCTCATGCAACCACACTTGCTCAAACCCAGGAGCTAAGTTTGGGTCTAGATACTTTGGTCCTGTGGTGAGAGAGGAACTGCTTTGCTGACTTTTGTGCAGTAGAAAACTTGTGGAGGAGGCTGAGATGGGTGGCTGGGAATGCATTTTCTTGGAGAGAGGGAGTCAAAAGCAAGTATTTGTTAGTGTTGTTACGTGTGCTGAGTGACCCTCTGCTTATGGGATATGGGGGGGATCTATGTGTTGTTCTGCCTGCACAGACAATGCATGTCTTCCCAGCAGTGATTTACTGAAAACTGGGGGACAGACAGCTGGGAAAATTGATTATTCCACAATTGTTAAAAAACCTGGAAAAAGAAAGAGGAACTTTTAGTGATATCCTTCTATAAGCAATTAACGTGACCTTAAAAAAAGCAAAGCTACTATCTATTAAACCTGTCCTGTAAAGTCTACCCTTACAATACAGCTGTGTTGCTCAGCTTCTGGTCTGTATTATCCAGAAAGCTCCTAGAAAACATTGTGCCAGCAGAGAATGAAACATGTACATTTTCATTTCCTGCACTTCTAACAAGAAACTGACTTTTTGGTCTTTGAGGATGCAGGAGTTCTACTGCTCATTTGCAAGCGAGAAGCAGAGCTCACTATCACATTTTTATGCTCTCTTTTTTGGGTCAATGCTGGGTAGCAAAGCTGACCATGATGTGCTCAGTCTGTTGCATCTGTACTCCTGATGGCATTGAGAAGCTTTCAGGTGTTGGTATGTCATACCAAGGATTAAACAAATCATGAGATTTGGAATGAAGGAGGAGGGTCCTTTTTCAGCATGAGATTGGCAGCATGAGTTGTGCATTTCTTTTACTTACTGTGACATGGTCCTTTATGTATTGATCCTCTATTAGCTGTGGTGAAATGAGCTGAAGTAGGATATCACTGGGATGGAACTATGAGATTCATATTTTCAGTGTTCATCAGTATTGTCACAGTCATGACACAACTTCAGACAATTTTTGTATTTGGCAGCTGCAGTGAGAATACTTTGGAAAACTTGAAAGTTGTTGCAAGACACAGAAACTCTTTACTGTGCTGCTGTTTCCCTATATAGAGGTTCTTGAGTCTCATGAAAGTGTTAGGAACAGAAAGAACAGGCTAGAGAGAATATGCATGCAGCCCCATACACACAGGAAGAAGTGTCTCAAACACTTTGAGTGTGAGTATACTTTCAGTCCTGGGGAAATGCTGAAAAAAGTTTTCATACAGATATGCAGATTATTTTCCTTGATTGGAAAAAAAATATAATTCTGAACAGTACTCCAAATATTTATTTGAGCAAAATGCATGAAATATGGAAAAGGATTCTGAGAAACCTCTTCCAGACATTACATCTAGATATCGGTCTATCCCTCATGGTCCAGGTAGTATGGTTCTTGAGACATTTAGGGTGGTTCTACAACTCCTTGTAAGTGGTATACATGTCAAATGACTGGAGGTGATATCCTCCCTCAAGTTTGAATCAAGTCCAAACACCCTCCTGCTGATAGGAGCAGCAGTTGGACGGCGAATTAGGAAGTCACAGCATCTGAATTTAGGAAGATTAATTTATTGCTTCTCTTTTTACAGTATCAGTAAGTAGACATGGACAGAAATGACAAAAATATTTTGTGAAAGAAGATATCAAAAGATATTTTTCTGATCCTCTGGGGGAAATGGAAGAAAATAAAATAACATTTTTGGTGGAATTCTTTTCCAGACCAGACTATTTATTAGAAATGTTTCGTGTTCAATAGTTTTGTGAATACATTTGTAAACCTGTAAACATAATTGCAGCTGGTTGTGTCAATTTGTTGTGTTATTTGTGGGGAGAAAAGGAGTGTGGGAGTAAACATGTTGAAGATTAAATCATATCTTTTATTCAAATATACTTTGAAAAGGGGACACAGGTAACAATGGCCATATTCAATTACTAGTTTCATAAATGTAGGAATAATCCAAAATTGGTTAGAAATTCTGACTGCTTCCTTGACTTCTTCACAACTGCATTATTGGCATCAAGTAGAATTTACCAGTTCTTGTCAATCCTTGGAACAGCTCCTATAATGAAGGGGATATAGCTGGAGATAACAGTGAAAAGTTATAATGCTTTGAAGTCTGTTCAGTGGGGCTTTGTTCTTTTCTTTGGTGGGGACTGGAGGAAGAAAGTGCGTGTCTGGGTTTTTTATTTTTTTTAATGCAGTCTAATTGTGCCATGGTATTAAGACAGTACATCTTTAAATTTTCATATGAAAGTATGAGCTTTGGTATGACAGAATATCAAAGTGAAAATTAATGTCCGCCACTTGTATATTGCCTAGACGTTACTTTAGAGAGAAAACAACAGGAGCGAGACGAAGCCATACATATGTTAAATTCACATCAGTAATAAAGATTAAGTAGAAGTTAATAGCATCCCAGTCATGCTTGTGGAGGTAATCTCCTTTCTGAAAATTCAAAATTAGATTTGGAGGATCGAAGCAAACAGGGGGTGAGACTTTGGCGTAATATTTTAATCAAATTGTCATGAATGAGTGGATACAATTAAGAATTCTGTCAGTCACAGTGCTGAGCCCCTTTTGTTAGTCAGCTGTTGTGAGGGATGCACTAGGGCATCGTGGGTAGAGATTAAACTTGACCTTTCCCAGGATCTTCATTTTTGACCCTCTGGCTAGGCTTTGCTTGTCAGATGGCTATTTTTTCACATTTTATTTAATTATTTATTTTAAAGAGATGGTAGTAAGAGCTGGGGACACACAAAGATGGTCCCTCTGTTTCGGTTGGGTTTTTTTCCCCCCTTTTACTAAATGCAGCAGACAAGGCTCAATAACAGCTCCCCGTCAGCTGCAAAGTGCCCATCTAAGCCTCTTTCCTTCATTACTCCTCTGATGTGTACTGTATGTCATTCCTTGGACAAATTTGCAGCTGAAGAGTTTCTGCCAAAGGCAATACAACTTAACGTGCAGAGAAATGTTTTCTATTCAATAAGATGTGCTCTAACATTGCTCCAGCAGGGTTGCTTGGCTTTTCAAGTCCTTTAGATAACTTGGGCTTCTCTCTAGAAATTTCAACTATATTTCTCAGGGGGATTTCAAAGAGTGCTTTTGGACAACCTTCTGTTACCAAGGAATTTTGTTCTGTGCACAGTCCTCTTGCGATTAAGACAGATTTAACTCTGAGATTAAAAATCAAATACTTTTTCTTTTCCAGTTAAATAATGCATCTTTTAATTGCTGTTTATGTAAAAAGATGCTGAGTATGGAACTTTATGCACTGATTCAGAATGGAAATATATTTTATTGAGAGAGTTTCTGTGAATTCATATTCTGTGGGCCCAGACTAATAGGTGTTTGTCTAGTGGCCTATTGTAACAATTTGCTCTGTGGAATCCTTCGTGGCTCCATCTGAGACCTGACTCTGCTGCATTAGTCATGTTAGGCATACCATTGGAGACAGTTTCTCTTCTCTGCTTTGGGATCTGGACAACTGCTAATCTTTAGCTGTGGAACCACCAACCCCAAAACTTGCCTGGGAAGAGAATGTTTCAAACAAATAAGGAAACAAACAAACAAAAACTCCAACATCAAATCAACAAAAATGTGTATTCTGAATTTAGTCTGAGTAGCCCTCTTGTTGTTGAAAGCCTCTATCACAATGTGACTTGGAAAAGACAAAGTGAGTGATTGAAAAGTCTCACTTAACGTCTCTTCCCACTGGCTTTAACGGTGTTCAAACATTGAAATAGTCTGTATCTGCCACTGGAAAAACTGAGAAAAGAAAATAAAAATCATGTTATTTCAACACCATGAATGGCTCCCCAAGGCATTAAAGTACAAAAACACAACTACAAGAAATGCAAATATTAGAACCAGGGCTCACCACTCATTTATAAATGAAGATAAATCAGTTGTATGCAATAAACCGAGATTAACTTGATGCCTGAAGCGTGTTCTCTATTAGAGGTTTCCACACGCTCACACATAGGTGGGTTGTCATTTTTTCTTTTATTTTCCTCTTTTGCTGTTAAATAAAAAATGAATTTATTATTTTAAGCTGATCCCAGATGATTCTCTTTTTTTTTTCTATCTTCTTTTTTCTTTTTCTTCCCTGCATTTTTATACAGAGTGTTTAGTAAATAGAGAAGTGCTTTCGACATCGGGTGACAGTATGTAATCTACATTCCCTCTGTTTGTTTTACCTTTTGTTGCAGAAAGAATAAAGTCTGGGCAACTTGTGCTAGTACATCAGTTTCTTTGCACTCCTCTGTACTGTAAGACCTAATTATATTTTAACACTGCATTTACTTCATTTGCCTGGAGAATTATTTCAAATAAACTGACAGACCTATTGTGTTGCGACATCATAGCAACTATTTTTTGTTGTTGTTTTGGGTCTTTCTTTGTCCCTTTCTTGTTGGCTCTTTTAGAGGGTTGTTTTTCTTAAAAAAAAACAAAACAAAACAAAAAACAACAATCAAACCCACAGAAAACAAGCCCTTCTGTGAATTCAGCAATAGCACAAGAAATTGCATTAACAACATTTAAGCAAGGTGTTGAAAACACACCGAAATAAACGCTAGAGCACTTCAGGGGTTGATAGGAATATGCATCAAAATGCTTGGCATTTAATTTTTTTTTCTTTCTTCGGGAATTTAGCCAGTGAAATATAGCTGCCAGTGTCTCAGGCCTGCGTGTGTTCTTCTGCAATATGCTCTCGATCAATCAGATTTGCATAACTAAACTGTCGGCAAGCCCGCTCGGCTGCCCAGGTGCAGGGCCATTTGCATATAGAACAGTGAGGAGGTCCCAAGAGTCACTTCAGACTCCAGTGACTGCTGAGCCCGCAGTCCACACCGCACTGGAAATGAAATTGGAATGACAAAAAAATGGTCGTGCTAGTCTGCAAGGGTGAAATATGCACTTGTGTTTCAAAGGTTATGTAGAGATCACAAGACAGCATTCAGGAACGAGAATATGCACAAGCCTCCAGGAAAGTAAATGCTGTTGTATGTATTTTGTGTCCCTTCCCCCAACCACAATGATACATACTAATTTATTTATATATATGTGTGTGCGTAGATATATTTGTATGCACAAAAGTGTTTATTTTTTCCTTTAAAGTTGTGTACTACATTTCACACATTCTGCAATGCTTAGGTATGGAGGAGGCAAAGAGTATGGGTGTGTTTTAACCATATAGTTCATTCCAATTAAATCTCCTGGGGGACAAAATATACATAAGGGACCTTTCCCTTAAGTTTGTTTCTCTCTGGAACGTGCAGCCACTTTTTCAACATGTTTGCCCAGAAGTCTCTCTCCTGCTTCCTGGACTATTTATTACTCAATTAGAAGAGCTAAATGGTGAATAATTACCACAGTATCGATATGACTGGAAATAGAATAAGAAAAAAAATGGGTTACAATACCCATTCCTGAAAGCTCTTAATCTGAGGCTTGCCATAGGTACAGTTATCCCTATTTTACATGCAGGAAATGGAAGTGCTGAGTGCTGAAGTGATTTTCCTCAAGGAAGACAGTGATATGCTAGCACTCTGAAAGGAACACTTTTAATGGCACTGTGAAAGACTTGGTACTAGATTCTGTGTTCTAGCCATTAAGAAAGGTGGCCTCCTCTTCCCCTTATCATGTCTCAGAAAGCACAGAAATCAAAGGATACTCTTAGCTGTAGTGTCAGATGCTGTTTTACCAAGGCAGTTTTTGGGGTGCAGTGGTGCCTTGGGGGGGTTGGAGCCAACTGCACCTCCTCCTCACAGCAGGACATATCCCAGCCCTGCCAAGGGAGAAACACTGCAGATTTGGCCCCTGCTGTAACACAGTGTTTTGGTGGGGGAGGGCAGGAGACAAGGTGTCCCTCCTGGTTTGAATGTCAGTTGTTGTCAAGTTGGCATCCTGAGCTGTTTCCATGACAACAGCTTTTTGTGCTGGGGGACGAGGTCATGCACCTGTGATCTCGATGAAAAGGACAATGAGAGAATGTACATTATTTAAAGCTTTTATCTTCCAGTACGTGTTTGAGTATAACCTTGAAATTGCGTGAATAAAGGGCAAAGTATATTTCTATGCACAGGAGTGAAGCAAACTAAATTGGTTAGAAAAAGGTGTGAGAATGATTGGGGGCGTTTTATAGCATGGACACTTCTCTAACTTTTCACGGATGTGTCCAGCTGTCTCATCAGCTTCCCATCCTGTATATCAGCAAAAGTTTCCCTGGAGTGAAAGGAGTCCATCATTCCTGTGAAACTGAAAAGAAGGGCATACAATAGGCTTTCACTTGGTGTTTTCCCAAAAGAGGCTTGGATGAAGTTAGCTGTTATGATTCTGCTTTGGTTGCCCACCACAGCTCCTGTTGTGTGACGCTCTGGCTGAACACTGAATGGAAAAATAATTGTTGACCCAAAGAGCTTCCAGGCAGAGTGATTATGTGCCACTCTGCACCTTCGTTTGTTAAGAATGCTTAAAAACTTCCAAAACTTCACTTAAAGGTTCAGTTAGATGAGACCTGCTAGAAATATAAGTTGTATTTTACAAAAATCAAGTTGGTTACTCGTTATATTTTCCAAACTGAAATGGATGTTCTGCAAGACAAAATAAACATCAACCAGAGGTACCTGGATTTTTTGGTAAGAGATTTCTTATTCTGTCACTGTTCTTGGTGTTGTCAACTTCGTACAATCAAAATGAGTTTGGCTAGTTACAATTTTCTTCCTTTCAGAAATCCTGGAAAACACTGTTTAAGTATTTTCTTTCATGTAGAAAGAAATGTATCAGTGGCTCATTGTGAATGAAAAAAAAACCAGAAAGGCAATTCTGTAAAAGAATACTTAAATAATGAAATCAAATGAACTAACCCAAAATAAGGAAAAACATGAAAACCTCATCTAACTCAAATAGAAACACAAATTATATTATTACCAGTCATAAAACATGTTTGTACTTTTATATGTGTGTATATTCTATATAGGTAAATCAACATGTTGACATTTTTACTTCAAATACTTGCATTTTTTTTCTGTGAGAGCCTGCAAATATATTGAAAGAAAACCCATAGACAATCCCAAAAAAGCAGGTGGTGCAATGAGAACAATTGAATAAATTTTTCTTTGGCTATTAAATCCTAAACTTCAGAGATGATTTGGATTAGAATTTTCACAGCTCATATACATCAAGAATTTCTTTAAAATCAAAGCAGTCAGGGTGGCTTTCAAATTTTTTTGCTGTTACAGAGATGAAAAGGACTGCACCAAGGGAGTAGAAATAAAACATCACAGAATGAGAAGAATCATTAGGACAGTAGATAGTCTGAGGAATGGTTACAATTGTTAGAAAAGGCCATTAAGGTTAGGTGGTGAAGCAGGGATGACTGCAGCCCAGATCTATCTTTCCTTCCTTTGTGCTCTAGGAGGGCAAGTGATTCCTTCACTGCTATCCCAATGGATGCCAGAGATTCCCTGCCCTGTGTACTGACTGTCTTTTCCCCAAAAAGGAACTGCTAGAATCCATGGGATGTCAGGAGCAGGTTTGTGAGGCTGACATAAAAAGTGCATGCATACAGATGCACAGAGCATCACACTGATCCCCAGTCACCAGGGCTATGAGGTGTCCTATGGGACAACCCAACCTCTGCCAGGCTGAAAAAAGGACAGATCAAACTAGAGGTCTCTCAGTGCTTTCACCAGCAGAGTGATGACTCCAGGCTTTGGTAGTTACACATTTAAACTCTCCTGTCCTCTCTTGATATGCGAGAGGAGACACTCAGCGGCTCCCTGCCTCCCTTCTTCCCTCCCACCTGGGTGTAAGTCAGCTGCTGTGCTTTGTGCCACTGGGCTCGGGGAGAGCTGAGCAGGGAAAACCACACACAGTCACTGTTACTGGTGATGTATGAGGGAGACAGAGATCACTGTCACAGTATATCTGCTATTTTCAATTTAATTAGTAGTCAGAACTTCATTTGTCAACTTAATCATTGCAGGCAGACACTGCAGAGGTGGGAAGTAGGGGAAAAATTTAAAAAACAAACAAAAGAAGGCCTATTTGTGCTCCGTGCATATTTTATTTGTTTCTTAGCTCAGTTTATTTCAATATTTCATATATGCCAAAGCTTAGATTAAAAAAAATGATAAATGTTTGTAGTCTTGTCATTAAGTATTGGTTGCAGAGAAACTGGTTTTGTCAAGCTCTTTCAATAAAATTATGCTGTAGCCTGCAAAACTACTCAGCTTCTCAGTGTTTCCAGTTTCTTTATGTGTTAAGTAGATAAACATTTGCTCTTGTTTCAGATGAGGGAAACAGTAGATTTAATCATTTGGATGCTGCTAGCTATGGCCAAACTGAAGGAAATTTTACACAAAATAAGGAGAAACTCCATCTGGTTCACACAAGTCTGCCATGGATGTAGGTGTTTGGGAGTCTGTCTCTAGATGATGTTGCCCCTCATCTCATGCAGTGGTAGTAAATAATGGCAGTGGTAGTATCAGATTGATGCTGGGAACTCCCAGTAGACCCTGTGGAGTATGTAACCTGAATAGATTGCACAAGCTCAACGGCTGGGGAAGGAGCAATGATTGTCATGAAATGCTGTGACCAAACTCATCAGAAAGGTGGTGGCAGAGCTGGGACTGGAGCTCTTTTCCTATACTCTGCTGCCTTGGTGAGAAAACTTATTGTGTGTTTATGTGGATTTTCTCTTTGAAAATGCAATGCTCCACATGTTAATTCAGGTCTTATCAAGCATCTGCTGATGATCTCTGGACAGTTGGTGGTTGTTGTTGTTTTTTTGTTTTTTTTTTTTTTTTTTTTTTTTTTTTTTTTTTTTTTTTTTTTTTTCTTCCATAAGTATATAGATCATAACTTATTATTTTCGCCATGTATTTTTGGAACTGAACATTTGTTTTGTGAATATGTAATGAAAAAGAATGAAAAAGAATATAGGAGGGCATGAAACCATTGTCAGTGCACATTCTTAAAGCAGGTGTGAATGTGGGTGCATGACCTTCGAACCAGATGGGTTGGAAGACCAAACTGCCTGGCTTCTGCTGTGGTGTGATAATTCATGAGTCACACCACCTCCCTCTGTGCCTCACCTCTTTCTTCCCTTTTGTCCATCTCAAATATGGCTCTGCAGCAACATTTTCTTTACAGCCTTGTGTGGCCTGAATCATAGTTTCATGCCAAAGTTTCATGCTCTTGTAGCATAAATTATATGTACAATTTTGTATAAATATTATATTTAATTTATAACATGGTCTCTTATGCAGGATTCATGGAGCTTTTAGGTGATATTGTCCTGGTTTCTTAATTCAGCTTTACTGTAATTTGTGAAGCTTCTCTGATGCTTCTTTGTTTTGAATATTTCTGATGTGCCTGAAGTATTTTGGTACGTGGTATTTAAATACAATAGGGATAATTAACAAAAATAGAATACTGATCCTGACAATGGCACTCTCAGTCTCTTTCTCCTTCAGTCAGTTTTCTAGTCATTTTTCTAAGAATTTTCTGCTTTATGTCTAAACCAAACCTGCTATCACAGAAAACTGTTGGTCAGAACTAATGAAAATGAGTTACTTAAATGAAATGTCACTTAAATGAAATGTTACTTAAATGAAAATGAATTACTTAATAATTTCCAGCTATGAATTCTTTGTATCTGGAAGGAACCCTTCATTAGGAGAGCTCACATCTTTTGAAAGAGCAATGAATTTGTATGTCATTGCAACAGCCTGTTGAATTAAATGATTATGATGTCCATTTTACTGATGAGCAAACTGAGGGACAGAGAGAAGTAACTTGCCTGGGGCTATGTGGTAAATAAGGATTTAAACATGCCTGACTTCTGCCTTCATCCACATACAGTATTTTCTTTTTTTCTACAGTATTTTATTTTTTCCTTTGTGTGTGTACATCTTTCTCACTTTAACATTTTTAGTTTTTTCATGGGTCCTTTTCATTGAAAATTAGTGTAAATTGAGCAATCACTCTCATCATTAGTACTGTCTCAGGTTCACTTTATATATATTTATATATGTAAAAATCCACATTCTAGATGCTGGAGCTAAAATGGGAATGTAGGAATTCAGCCCAAGCTGGTGTTTGGACTGAATTTTCTTGTTAGTTAGATGTTGTGGCTCTAGGAAAAAGTGACTGTTTACTTGGCATGTTCCAGCAATCTAATTGGAAAAGTGGAATTACCACTTAGAAGATGTGCAAGAATGATGGGGAGAGAGGATCTTTAACTCATGAAGCTAAAACGAACTGAAGTTATATGTTGGAAAGTGCTGCCGTTGCTGCTGTGGAGAGAAGCTTTATTTGAAATTACAAAATGAAAATCACCGATCAATGCAGCCAGAATGGAATGATTGATACTTCAATTGCGCTTCTAGAAAATGTAGCATAGCATAAAGATACACTATTTACTTTCTTTTCAATTCCAAGTTTTTGCACATTATAATGACATATATAAGTGCACAAATGGGCATTTCCAGACCGTGCATTTGGGAGCAGAGATGAAAAGAGCTACAGTATGTATCGAACTTCAGGCAGAGCTCAGCTGCAGTAATATTTACTTCTGGGAAAATGGTGAAAACAATGGTCTCCTATGGCTGCGGTTGTGTTTTCCTCCACTGTGTGAGGCTATGGAACTAAGGGTCAGGAAAGTACTGCTCCTGATGCTGTGTTCATGTGCAATGACAAGGTGCAGAATGGCTGCTCAGAGTGTAAGACACATTAACAGCTTTTCCATCCCTATAGCACTTCCTGGGAAATACCTAAAAGTTCACAAGTTTGCAGCTTAGTTCTTTCACAGTACAAACCTTCCTCTGCCCTTATATCTCAGTATGTTTGTGCAATTGCCAGAAGTGGAATTCCTACAATATATATTTTCTAACAATGACCTAAGGAAAAGAATATTTGCTCCCCCTTTTTTGATGGATGTTTTGATGGATAAAGTACAGAGTTTAAGTCATAAACATGAAGTGCTTTGCCTTGTTTTGCTTAGTATTTAAACCCAGGATATAAATAAATAACCGTTCTAAATCTTGGGCCAGATCTCTGTCCTTGTATTATGTTCCTGCATATTATTTATGATTTCCAGCTATAGCTAAGGCTGAACACGTGCTTAAGAAATGGATAATTTTTATTTGCTTAAAAATATCCAGCAGAAAACCGCACAAAACTTAAAGAATCTATATAAGAGTCAAAAATTTATTCTGGCTTTTGGAGAAGCCTTGTTTGTATAATGTCTACACCATCGGGTGTATTTGACCTGCTGCTACTTCAGGGAAAGAAGTTTCCTGAGAGATTGTGCAAAAATGTTATTTGAGAAACAGCCTGTTAATTTTTTTTCAATTGCTGAAGATGTCTCTTTATAGACAGGTTAAAATATTTATATAAATATTGTGATTTTCCAGAATGTTTAGCTCATTGTATTTTTGTATTCAAAAGAAAAGGTCAAGTCCTGTGCGTGCTTATGTAAGAGCAATAGCCCAATTCAGTTTTCTGTTACAGACTTCTAACAAATTTTTACTGCTACAGTGTAATATGGAGCTTGGCCTTTTACTATCATTATACTCTATTCATTGCCCTTCCCAGAAACTCTAATATTCTATGACATCATAAGTGGTTGCTATGGATATGATTGCTGTGACACAAACATGATTAGTGATTAGGACATCAGACAAAAATGCTTTGTGAAGATGAGGAGCTGTGGTCTGTTTTTATGCAAATGTCCTCAGTATAAAGTGGAGGATGAGGAATGCAGAAAATAGAATAAATAACTAGAATTGCCTCTAAATGAAATGTTTTACCAAGTTTTCCCTGAAGCGTCAGCAGCTCTTTAAACATGCTGGTGATGGCCCATCACAAAGCCAGATGTTACCATTTATCAAGTAGAGTAAAGAGCTCCTCCTGTTTCCACAAATACAAACTGAATATGAAATCAAATGGGAAACTGCTGCACTAAAACTGGAGAAGATATAATGTAACTTTTAAGCTATCAACAGGCTTGAGAATAAAAGAAGTGTCTGAAAGGAAAGTGTCGGCAGCATTACTTGATTCATCTTTCAAAGACAGAACTGCAGTTGTATACATAGACTTAAATCACTTGATGGGTGTCCTAAGGTTATGATTGCCCTCTCCTCTCTCCCTGTCACCTTCTCTCCCTGTTCCATACACACATCATGTGCTTCTTAGGGCAAAAACCTAGGAAGCAAGCCTTTAGCAAGCTTCCTGAAGTCCAGGCTAGTAAATGGGCACTCAGGACAGAGGCAGCAGATATAAGCACTTTCTTACAAGCATACTTTCTTTTCCATGTCAGTCTTAAACCTGATGAGAAAAAAAAAAAAAAAACCAAAAAAACAAAACAAAAAAACAAAACAAAACAAACCAAACCAAACAAAAAAACACCCCCAAAAAAACCCCAAAAAACCAACAGCATCAATCCTCATCTTTTGTGAAATTATGTAAAGCAGGGAAATTCTGCTCACCCCAACACTGGGTTATATGGTCAGGAAACAGCAGAAGTAAAAGTATCCTTTTCTCATGGTGTTTTACCTAAAAACGTATCATTTCCACTCAGGTAAGGGTCTGCTAATATGGGATGTAGTAACTGGTGTAATGATGGACTGATGTAACTCACTGACTTCAGAATTAAACACAGAGTCATTCAAAGGCTCCAGATCTTGAAAAAGGCGTGCACAAAATGACAGAAGATTAGTGTATGTAGGTGTAACAGTCCTCCAAAATACCTCCAAATTGGTTCAGAGGCAGAGGTGTGGGAAAACCGATAAAATTGGAAAAAACATATACTTTCATGAATGTAGGTGCTTTTACAGGTCTGAAGGTTAAGTAGAAAACTTGAAAGTACATATTGAGGATAAGTTTTCGACTAATTTAATTAAGTTAACTCCAATTAGACCATTTAGAAGAAGGGCAGTTGGGAACTACAGTCCACTAGGCAGTATTAATAAGAGAGAAGTCATGATATTGTTGGGTGAATGGATTTCTTTTGTAATGTATTGCATTTTGAGGAGTTAGGTGGGACAGCAAATAAGAAAAATTATAAATTCCAGAAAACCAGTACTGCTTCCAAACTCATGATTTTTAGCGCTGTATTGGATTATATTTTAAGTTAACAGGCTCTTTTCTTTCGAAGCAATTTGTATTTTTCCTTTACATGCAAAGCCTGAGAGATCAGAGTCTGAAAAGCTGGACTGTGAAAAATGTTATCTCACTGGAAATTATTGTTTCTATGCTTTGTGTGTTTCAGTGTTCAGTCTGGTGCATAGTGATGAAGTCTATTATATTCTGGGATGAATAAAGGAGAGTTTTGTTGTGCAGTGTTAACTGCGGTGGCTGCAGTGGTACCTTTGCATTTCTGGCTGTGTTGTGGCATTAGCTGCCTCCTTTCAGCATTTGGCTTAATACCCTAACATGGACTATAGGGGTCATTTTTGTAACTACACAGTACAGCTGGTTTGTGCTGGGGTAGGTGTGCTGGTGGATACGCTGCTGAAGTGGCTGAAATGGGCTCCCAGTTTATCCCAGCTACACCAGGATATGCCCACTCTGAGGTGCAGACAGGAGCTGTTCTGTCCCAGTGCTGCCACTAGCAGTGCTTTCTCATCTGAAAAAGGGACTGATGTCCACCCCATCTGCAGCAGTTCCCGTGCACAATCTGCAAGAAGTCCCGTGCACAATTTCTGTGTCTCACAGCTTCCCCTCACTCTGGTGCCTGTTGTACAATTTGAGACCAATATGTTTCAGGAGGTTGTGGAAGTGGGGGAGGGGTCGCTAAATTATGGTTGCTGTGGGAACCATAACTTTGAATTTCTTGACATCTGTCCAATGACAATCTCAACATTAACGTTGCATTAACATAGTTTTTTTGCATTTAATTAAAAAAGATGATGGCCTGGAATCTGTTAAGGAATTTAAAGCCAACATTTAAACTGTTTGCTGGGAGCAGATATGTCAAAGCCTCTGCTCTGGAAATGCTCACAAAACAGTCTGACAATGTACAGTAGCCACAGACACATGAGAAATGAAAGCAAAATTTGTAACACCATTCCTTGTCTCCTTCTGGTGGCTTTGCCCATCATTCTTGTCTGAAAGAAACTGCTCTGACTGTTTAAAATAACTTGGAAATGAAATAATTGCTTCCAGTTCCTCTGCATGCCATCCCCACTGCTGACCACTGACTCACTTGTGCAGGCTGAGTTTTCTGGGGGCTTGCTTCTCCAGCCTACGCTGCCATCCTGAAGCTTCCTAAGAGATTATAGCAGAAGCTCTTGCATATATCAACATAGAGGCACAGGACGGTACTAAATGACTGCAGCATTCATCCCAATTTCTGGATTCTTAAAAATGTGTCTGGGTTTCCCATGTAAAATTCCACTGCACTCGCCAATTGGTTTTGATTTTGAAGGTTTTGCAAAAAAAGTGTTTACGACTGATGAGTGTCTCACCTTGAAAGGTTTGGGGACAGTAAGCTTTAGAACCCTCTTTTGTAACCTCATGTTATTTCGATAAGTTCAGCTATCAGACAAATAGACATATGGACTATGCTAAAGTTAGGTGCTGTAGATAGGAGAAAGATGTTCATATGGCACCAGTGTTATTTAGCCTTCTCTCATAACAGAATACCATACTGTTAAAAATTGTCTATTTTTATGTAATTCTTCCACTTATATTGAGATAAAAAAATTATTAGTCTAAGGTTGGCTCACATCATCAGAGCTTCTAAATGTTGGCAACTTCCCTACAGTCTGTTACAGGCAATAACTGCCAGGGAAGTTGCTTGAACACAAGCAAAAATAGGTCTTCCTGCTGAGCCACCAGCCCAGCAATGTAAGGAAGAATTTAATACCATGGCCTTAAGAAAGTTTCCGTGTTCTTCACAGACAGTCGTGCCTTCAGTAAGGTGACGGAGGGAGAATATAAAATCCCAGAGTTACTGCAAGCCTTGAAAAAGTTGTGAAAGAAGACTTGGCAGTTAGTATCTTTATGTAAAAGATTTTTGCATATAAATTGCATACGCATATGACATTTTAGCTCCAACTTTACATGTGTTTTGGAGGTTGGATGCAATCTTGTCCCTGCCTGTCTGTTTGCTTTTGCCATAGCTGCATCAATATTAATCCCGTTGGTTTTTCCCTCTGGCTTTTTTCTTAATTTCCCTCTCTTCCAGTTTTGATTTAAAAACTAGTTGGTTCCTTTTATCCCAGGAAAAAACCTAGACACCTCTTTTCTATTTCTTTAATAAATTATTGTATGTAAAACATATATATTTCTTTTTTGTCTTTTGTAGTAGACAGTCTAGTATTCTTCTGGTGACAAGAAATGGCTAGAGAGTTGATAAAATGAAGAGATATTCCTTTACAGGAGACATTTTCTCTTCTTTACAGGTAAAAAAACATTCCTTAAGTATTATTACTATTCTATCTCCCTCTGCCCACCTTCTTCCCCCCTGCCTCCATTTTCATCAGAGAATCACAGGCGTCACCCTACCAATGGTCTGCACACTGTATTTAAGAAATAGCACTATTCTGAGCTCAGATTTGGATGGACTGTTTAAAATGACTCATAAATTAACTCCTTTTCTTGTTTGGAAATTGTCAGTGAACAGTCTAGTCTCCCTCTATTTTTGTCTCTTTATTAATAGCCTCCTGGTGGATGTATTTAATTTTGGGGGGTTTCTTCTTACTGTTTTGAAAAACAGAACTGGCTTGCCTTTGTAGGACATGTTTATAAGATGCCATGACATGGGACAGCTGCCCCTCATTGCCTGCATGACTGAAGTGGTTGTGGGCAGACACCTCTGAACAACCTATAGTTCTTCAGCTTCATGAAACATAATCAGAGCTGTGAAATTATCACACTCACCCCAAGTAGAAATTGCAGGTTTCCACAATATTAGCTGATGGATTAAGCAATCCCTCCTTCCCTTCAGTTCTAGCAGCAGTGAATCATTTCAGTCAAGTCACTTTGACTTCTCTTGTTCCTACAGTGGCAGAACCAAGGCACTCCAGGAAATGGTAGTACACGAACTACATTTGTGGTGGAACGGAGTTTTTATGACAGAAGTCTATCAGCAAATGATTCACAGAACTGCACCTCATTGCAAAAGTACTTTCTCTCTAATATTTTTGATTATTTGAAATTGTTTGAAATTTTTGTTTGGTTGGATTTTTTTCCACTAAAATTTCCCTCACTACTGATTTGTTGTGGCTGTTTTAGTGAAATGAAATTTGGAGAAGGTTTAAGGGCAAGGCATTATCCTTAAAATCTCATACTTTCTAGCACACACACAAAAAATTCTCTGAATGTTTTTAAGTCAAAAATCTGATTTCTCACAATCATTCTCATTAATTTCCTGAGGTGGACACATGATATAATTAATAACATGCACCCGTGGTCCAAAATAAATGTAATTTACAACTCAGTGATTCCAGTTAACACAACATTTAATTTGATTCCTAAGCATATAAAAGTTTCTTTCAGTTGAATAAGAGAATGTAGTTGAACAGGGGTTGCAATGGTGCATCAAAAGCTATGACATCCCTGTTCAAATCATTTATAAACAGCAGAAGAATTTTAAGAACTGAATTACTACCTGAACTTCAAAAGAGACCATGTATTTCTATTAATATAAAGAACAATTGTGAGCTGTTAGCCGTTAAGTTATTTGAAATTGAAATTCATCAAAAGGGTGGTGGAGGAGGAATATATCTGCACTCTAATACGGATAAAGGATCTTCTGTGTCAGGTAAAATTACTTCTGAAATAAGAGAAGTTTAAATAAACTCTAAAGAAGACATGCAACTTTATCTTCGGGGTGCCTTTCTCCCAGCCTCATCTCAAACTCTCAGGGTTTTTTTCAATCAGATCCTAAATCAAATTTTTAGACTAAAAAATTCTGTTTATACAGCCTTGGTTCATTCCTGAGACAGAATTTTCTGAAACTCTTCAGCCACTTAAAAAAAAAAAGTAAATTGTACGCCATCCCGATGATTTATTTTTTCAAGTTGAAAAATTTACTCCATTAGAAATGCATAGTACATTTTTCTCCTTAACATAGAAATTATTTTGTGGAAAGAGGAGATACGGTACATGGGGGCTCTGTTACTCATCATCATAGAACTCCAGCCTGAATCTTTTTGAAGGTCTCATCTCTTTGCTGTGGAGCACAGGGCTGATTTTTCCTCTGTAAACAGATATGCTCTAATACATTACACTACTACAGCAGAACTTTCTAACATTACCTTCTTACCTCTTTTTAGAAGGTTCAAAATATGAATAAGCGCCAATGTTCTGGATTGGAATTTCTTTAGCAGCTTTGCTTTCATGGAGTTGTAGCAAGCAATGGATAAATTTGCTTTGTGTGAGGGTGCCAGAAGCAGTGCTGGTATTTCAGAGTAACCGATGTCCCTAGGATCCAGGCAGTGATGTTGGGCTGAAAGGACAAATTGCTACATGCAATTTGGCAACCTATTTAAGGGGTAAAATAAGCAAGTTTTAGCATGATTATACACCAGCTCTGTTTAACTAATTGCTATTTGACTAAAAGCTGTTTTTTTCCAAAGCCCCTGGAGCCGTTCTGCACAGCAAAGGAAAGTAATAATGAAAGAAAGCTTGATATTCTACATATGAGCAGCAGATTGTGTAAATCCAACCTTCCGATTCCAATATTAGCTAAACATGCTCCTAATATTGCCACACTGATTCAGGATAAAATGCAGCAAAAGGAGGCAGTTTGAAAAAGTCCCTCCTGTTCTATGTGGAGATGTAATGAATTTAGCAATCGTGTCATGATTAGGATATTTTGAAACCAAATTATTTAAATTTATTTTACAGACCATTTCTCTTTACTTTCAAGTCCTGAAAGCTCAAAGGTTTATTCACTCTCTAATTCTCTGTAGGATCAGAGAAAGATTTTGGAAAGATTGGGGGGAAAGATTTATGGGGGGAAAGATTTTGTTATATAAAAGTGGTAGAGGTGAATGAGTCTCCTTTCAGAAGGAGGGGAGGAAAAAAAATACACAAACAAAGCAACTAAAATTCAAATCAGCTTTTCTTCATTCATTTAGATATCTTCCAGCTTGGGAGCTCTGGATGCAGGGTGAGATGAGAGCTCTGTGTCATGAAACTATGGTCACTTCGACTGTAGAAGAAAATCATCAAAATATATTTCATGTTTGACACAGGACAAGCACCAAGTTAAAATCTTTTGTTTTACAATACTAGTTCTGGAGTTGCATGTGGAAGGGAAAAGGAAACAGAGAAAGAAGCTTAAAAAATAAAAAGAGGTAGTGGGGAGGGGGGAAGGCAGTACTAAAACTGCAGTCTTAGCTTTCTAAACCCCTTTGCTTCTCTGATTGATACTTTTCAATTATACCTTCCCATTTCACTGACATTTGAAATGCTATTTTTTTTCTAGTGATAACTTCAAATGCTTAAGTTCCAAAAGCACCAGTAACCCTGTTTAGCTGTAGTAGTAAATTGGTTCCTTGTACAACATAATGGCAGTGACAGCCTTTTGCTAGGGAAATGAGTTCTCCAATGGGACATGCCTATGATAAGGCGTCCGGTTTTGAAATTGTATTTCTCTGTATCAGAATTAAATCTGGACTTTATATTTCTTTGCTGCCACTGCTCCGTAGCTGGTCCCTATACAGTACGACCAAAGACTGACAAGTAATGCTTACACAGGAACCCTTTCACTTAAATTGAATTTGTCCTTTTATGTTTCCTCCTATTATTAGCTATTAAAATCTCTCAAACCCTTTTTTTAAACAGTGATAGGGTTTGGCAAACCTGAAACTCACTGCCTTGGAGGAGAAAAAAAAGAAGTGTTCTACTATTAAGAGCAGTAATTTCCTTCCCTGGGTAAAATTAACTCGCATTTAGTAAAATACAGTATTGATTCCCTGTGTTATACAGCAAGATATACAGAGTATCTTCATTGTGTTGAGAAAGGTCAGGATTTGAATCTATTATATTGGCACAGCTAAAGGTCTTTTAAAAAGGATACCAAAGAAAACACAAATCAGTGCCACTCCTGGGTACCTTTAGAAAATCCAAGCCTTCTTTCTTCTGGTTGTCATATTGTGTTTCTTAGAGTCTTTAATGGTTAAAACAAAAGTAATGTGCCTCCTGTGATGCTTGATTTGCATTGGTACCTGACAGTACCATAAGAGTGTGCACTTAGTGTTATTATTACTATGTGCTGTAATGGAACAGCACAATGGAGGTCACTAGGAGATCATCAGTATATGTAATTTCATTTTAACCTTAGGTTTACATTATCACTTAAATAACAAAATAATAATCAGTCTGTGGGAAAGAGCAACTCTTTTTCCATTTCTCACAGTAAAAAATTAACTCAATGTGATCCCTATATTGGGCTCAATACTGATACTAATTCCATCCTATTTTTCTTCAAAGAAACACTCAGGGCAAACTTAGAAAAGAAACTACTTGGAACTACAGAGATGTTCAGAAAGAAAGAAGTTTCGATTTCAGCAATGTCCTCTAACTTATTTCTAATTTTATTTGAAATGAATTCACAGTAGAAAATACAAGAATTTTTTTTTTTTTTTTTTTTTTTTTTTTTACTAAGAGGCATGTATCTTGAAAAGGCTATTGGACTTGTACTTACACAGATTATATATACAGCATTTATGCTTAAATTAGGAAGGCTGCAAATTTTTGCCTCCAGTTGCCATCAGGGATTAATAACAGTGGTCAAGATGATACTTTTCTTTGCTATGGTAGAGATTCCATTGTGCCTATTAAATGATGGCATTTTATTTTATTTTACTTTATTTTATTTTATTGAATGAGTAAATTTACTTCATAAGAAGGATTTTGACCTTTAATTGCTAATCTTGTTACTTTTTTAAAATATTGACCAGAATATAACTTTTACAGCCTCTGTCTGTGTTTTCTAAATGTCATTAATAATCAGAAATGTTGAATACAGAAGGGCAAGTTAAATCCTGTCATTGAAACAGCAAACAGCTTTAGTCAAATGTATTGGCACAGAATTAAAAATGCATCAAGCATGTATTTGTCTTCTCGATGGGAAGCCCTTATTAATAGTTTGAAGAGTAGAAAGCTTAGCCTTATGCAACAAGCACTGTAGTAGGTTGGTTTTTTTTAAATTATATTTTAATGTGTGAAATTGCAGGATGCCAAGGTTGCCATTAAAGCTCCTCTCTTATTCCAGTAATTTTCCCACTTAGATTCATTCTTTTCTTTCACAAAAAAAGACTTCATAGTGGTCACAGCAGAAATGCAGTGATACTGAGCAGAGTGCAAGGTTTTTTACTACCCCACTGTCAAAATATTGGACATAACTACAAGGACATGAGTCGGCTCACTTCTCTGAGAAGTCTTTCCCTTTCTCTCTTGTGAGTAGGGATTTTCTAAGTGTGTGCTCTACGCAGCATTTTAGTAGAAATTATTTATAGACAGGCTATTTTAGAAGAACCCACTTTTTTAATTCTGACCCAGAAGAGTAGCATGATCCTGTAAAATAAAATTGTATTCTCTATAGACCTGAGGACAGAATTCCTACCTCAGGGATCCCTTTGAAAAGAAATCAGATTAATTTTCTGTGTTCAAAACTTTGTTTTGGCTTCTGACTCTAGAAATTTAAAAGCATGTGTTTGTCTTCAATGCTGTTACTCTTCCCTATTCAGCCAAGATGTGGGAGGTTTGAGAAACTTGGAAAATGTCTTCTCTGTATTTAGGAATAAACTCTATCTAATTAAATTTTAAAATTAAATTGAGGGAAATCATAATATCTGTGTGTGGCCTGTCAGGTATCTCACTCTCAGTTTACTAGCTGTGGGCTGGCAGGTTGGAACCCCCTGAAGTCCCTACAAGAAACCTACAAAACAGAACAAACATGATTTTGCTATCTCATTCATAAATCTGATCAAATTGTGGTAATAAGGAGTGTGTATGAATCTTCCCTTGGCTTAGAATTTCTAGCAAGTGCTCAAGAATGCTTCTTCTATATATGTTGACAGAGTAGCCAAAGGCAAAACCTGACCAACATTGCTTTGGACATCCGTCTACTCCTGTGATCCAGGCCACTGATGCCCCTCAACAGGGTTAAATAACTCTCTTCCTAGAAGGTCAAGATTAGTCCACTCCTATATTTCACCAAGATCATCTTGTGTTGTTAATTCTCCTTTTCGACAGCCAGCTGTTGTCACTTGACCGTGTATTATCATGATCCTTTTGCTGATGCTTCCTGGTGAGCACATTCTTTTCTCTAGTTTTCAGTTCCAACCCAGGCCACTTCCACCACTTGACATAATGGGTTTGAAAGTGTTCCCATAACAAGCCCAGACCTAGAAAGCAGGTTCATGTATTAACATCCTTCACCAAACCTGTTAGCTTCAGGCATGGCATATCTCATCAGGCAATACAAAAAATTTATATGGGCTATGAGGTCTTCAAAGTCTGCATCGTGTGTTTGTTGAAAAGGAAACATGTGACCCACTAAGGTGTGTCCAGAGTTTATTTGAACTTTTTATGCAGTTGGGATGGGAAATGGGCTGAGTAAATAGAGATGAAGCTGAAGACAAAACTGGAAGAATAAGTGTGGGAAATGTCTTGTGCTTTGCTTTCCTTTCACACAACACACATGTTGCTACTACTCCTTTAAAATTATTTTTAAAAATGTGCTTATGACATTACAGTGTGAGTGAGAACAAAGCACTTTAAATTAACAATTTACATAAAAATAATTAATGAGCTGACCACATGCCTGCTAATAATCTCAATCAAATTTGCAAATTGCCATTAAAACAAAGACAAAATGAAAACATAAAATCCCCCTAAACCCCTAAATCCACTGTAACTCATGATTTGATACACACCTAATGTACCTTTCAGCCTGCTTGGAGACCTGAGGCCCCACAGACAAGTGGTGCTGTGGGCAATCTCTTCACTGGTGGTTCTCATTTGGCAGACAACTGGCTTTTAAGTCTGTGGGCTTTTACTTTGTGTCCTTTAGCAGAATTTAGTGGTTAGAAAAGTGAGAAGAAGGGTGGGTTTTTGAATAGTCTTTAAAGGCCTTGGTGAGTTAAAATCAACTCCTTAAGTTACACCCAAAATGAGCGTGGCATCCTACTTATCTTGGTAAGCATATTTATTACACCTTTCTTTGGATCAGAAGAGCTTATGTGTGGTGGCATTCTGCACTAAACAATATTCCTCTTTGGGATGTAGCTTTTAAAATTCTGCATGGTTTTCCTGATGCTTTATCCCCTTCCTGTTATTAGTGGACAAATATAGTATGGAGACTAATTAATGTGTCAGTGTCCAAGGTCTGAATTTGTATTCAAACCTGCCTTACCTGTCTTAATCAGCAGCTTGGATTTTAAATAGCTGGCTTTCTGAATATCTTCTAGTTGTGTACACATGGCATTTTCTTTTAGTTGAGGTTTATTGTCAAGTGGCTTTTTCTCCCCTGTAAAAAAAAAATCAATACAATTTGAATTTTTCTACCCAGACTGAATCCTTGGTAAATTGTTGTGGATGGTTATTGATTTCTTATATCTGTGAGATTTTTTTTTAACTAGCATTAAGGTAAACAGAAGTCTTATTGTGTCCATTTTACTGGATAACACTTATCTAGACAAAAGAACACATAAGCACAGGGCTTACCGATAGGTAAGATGCAGCAAGTCACTTCCAATAACACAAAATAAGAAGAACAAAACTTTTCCGTTGCTGAGCAGAATGGGAAGATTGCTTTCTTGTCACAAATTTTGATTGAATTGAGTCTGTGCTTTTGGAACAGGTTTACTGATAGAACAAGAAACATCATTTAACTATTTCCTACACTTTCATGCCCACAGAAAACACAGTAAAGGCAGAAAAGATCTTAAAGGAGGATTATAACTCTTTCTGTACGCCACTGAATCTGGTGAGGGAAAGGATGAGAAACATACTTGTCTTAAAAGACATCAGGTTGATTCTTCCTCTTTAGTTCTAAACTATGTCCAAAATATAAAGGAGACTCTCCTATTTCACTCTGAAGGCAAATGGAGCAGCCATTTCTAGAAGCACAAGAAAATAGAAAGTCGAGGAATACTGCTGAGTTTATGAAGTCTGCACCCATAAAAAAACACAAAAGTATTTGCTGTGATCCCTGAGGCTTCCCACCTTTGGGATCAAAATCTTTCAAGCAGGCATTGCAATTCCATACTGAGGCACATAATAATAGTAACAACAACAATAACTTTAATAAAGTAGAATAAAGGGAAAGATAATTAATTCCATCAGAAAAATGAATGGATAATGTGGGCTTCCTGGGACAAAAGAACAGTTGTATGGAATATGTGACCCCAGAAGTGACTTGAGCATTGTGAACACTGATGTTCAGTGACAAACATTCTGAACTCCAATATTTCTCTTTCAAAAATGTTGATATTTACCTTTTATAAGGTATGACTGTTTTAGGGTCATGTCATACATCAGAACTACTGTGGGGAAAATTGGAGCTAATTACTGCTGAATGAGATGCCAAATAATAATAGTAATCCAAAAGATAATGCATTGAAATGTTTGTTGTTTTGTCTTTTTTTTTTTTTCTGTCTGTCTCTCTCTTTTTTTTTTTTTTTTTTTTTTTTTTTTTTTTTTTTTTTTTTTTTTTCTAGCATTCATTCTTTTCTGCTTCCCTGTGGAGTGTTCAGTTCCTAGGGTGGCCTGAGGAGAGATCAGTGATGCTGTGCTTTGTAGTCTATTACAGCACAGCTGTTCATCAATTAGAATGGAGAAAATAATCCTGCTGTTTTAGAATAGCATGATGTGCCTTCTATGTTATCAGGCAAAATGCAAACTGGATACATGAAACCCATGCAGTGAGGCTGCCAGTGTGAGGGGGAACCTCTGACTCAAAAAAGTTCTCCTTTATTATTCTCATTTTCTCTGCTAGTTTAAAACTATAATTACAAACTTGAGCACCCACTCTACCTTATGAAATGAAGGAGCAACCACAGTTGCCCTGCAGGAGCCAGTAGAGCAATTAGTGAATCAGAGGTCAAGAATAAAGCTAAGAAATATGAATCAGTGCTATGCTTCTACAGTGTCAGTTTGTTCACTGCTTTCTTTTTTTTTTTTCCCCTTCCTTTTCCATCAGGCCTTCTTTTCATGTAATAGCAGAGGAATGTGTGCTGAAAAGCAGATAGTTAGTGCCACTTTGCCACCATATGCCTTTATATTTGGAAATTTGCATAAACAGCAAAACATTAAAACAGGCTTTATAGCCCCCCCTCAAAAATAGAAAATATATGCAGAAGTTTCAAAAGGAAACCATGGGAGTAAAGTTAAAAAGCTCCAGCCCTAAATCCCATTAATTGGAAACAGAGTATTTTATTTGTATTCATAACATGTATCTATTATACAGACTGTCTAGTGTACAGCATACAGTTTTTATGGGGGCTAAAGAGCCCTGCTCATGGGCAATGCTCTGGACTTCTGTTGTAATTCTTAGTGTGTGGAGCAGACACCCAGAACAGCAACTTCATTAAAAACCTGAGAGTTGGATAGAGATATACCATGGTTAAAGCAGAATCAATTCTCTCTGCTCTACCACAAACACGTTGGCACATGCCAGTCCCAGTTGCATTTACACTGGATCATGGAAGCAAAAAAAATATACTCTGAGATCCCCTAAATCAATCCTCAAGGTCTAAAAGAGCGATACAAGTTAAAATTTTCTTCTAAAGTTATTTTTTCTACTCTGATCTTCTGCAGAGCTTCTGCAGAGAGGACACGACCTGCCTTACCTGTCTTACCTGTAATAGGTATTACAAAGGCTGCTCCACACCTGCCTGTGGGCTGGTGCAGGAGGTCTGGCTTGAGATGTGGAAGAACAGCTTTGGAAACCCACTGAGAGCAGCAGCTCCTGGCAAAGGCATGCCCTGGGTTTCTGAGTGGCACCAAAGGTTGAGGTTCTACTGTGATTGCTGCTGCCATTTTCATTGTCTCCTTCCCCTCTGTGCTGCAGTAGGTATCACCAGGCCAGGCACTCTTCTCCAGCCTGCACCCTCGCCTTCGCATGCACATACTGACAAACGTAAATAAGAACAACAAGTTAATTAGGGAGAGGACCACCTTGTCACAAGTGGTTAACAGCTGCAGGACTGCAGGATATGCTCTGTTCATCGCATTTTGACATGAATTGAAGACACCTATCTCCAGCTCCTGCTTTCAAATGTGGTAACTAAGAGTGGCCTTCTGCTTCTGAACAGTGCAAAGAGGTGACTTTAGCCAGGGGAAAGTCTCACTATCTGAATTTTACCTAGAAACAAAATGGAAGATTTTATGGTTCATACTTAAACCCATTTTATTAAATGGTCTGAAGTATTGTTCTGCCTTAACAATAGACTAAGGAGTACTTGGATATGGGCTTGTGATGGTCTCTCTTTTAATGGGAAGGTCTGAGAAGAACACCTATGTCAGGGAATATTCACTTGCTCAAATACAGAAGCAGGTCACAGAAGAGGTCCTTCCGGTCACAGCGTCGTCTCTCTGGGCACTGTAAATTGGCTTGCAAACCTTTATCATCTTGCATTATTTAGCCTGGTTCAAAATATCAGAATTTTTCCTTTTTTTTCACATCAGATTAAAATTCAAAATTACCATCTTCTTGATCTTTTCACTTGTGTAATTAGACCTGTGGACGCATTTATGGTTTTTTTCTTGTTTCTTTTTCTTAGTGCTCCTGCTGTTGCATCTTTCACAAACATTTGTTCTCATTACTCCCTCTAGTAAGAAGGATAAAAGCAGGGATAGTGGATACTAGAGACTAGATAGTAGGATAGTAGAGATTGTGCTTTATTCATTTGCTTTGACAATTAAAATGCAGTAAGCTATTTATTATTCATAATGTCTCATGTGTTACTGACTATTGCTGTATAGTTGCTAAATGTAAGGAAATTGTAATATGAGATATTAAGTGATAAAAGATCTTACTACAGCATTGCTTCTGCTCAGTCTTGGACCACAAGAGGCTGAAAGGCAGCCATTTTGGGTGCAAATTAGGCAGCATACAGATTAATAATGATCATTGGTAATAATAACAATTTTGAATGGTTTATCCATGCAATGTAGTTATATTGCTCTTTTCCTTTTTAAAAATAATCTTTTATTTTCCCTTTTGTGTTGGGGCCTGTGAACAGAATCCCAGATTTTCTGATGTGGTTGACAACTGGACACGTCTACAAATTTTGTTTAGGGGTAATAATTGGCTTGTAAACTGTAAAGAGCTACTTAAAAACTTCTGCATTTCATATAGGGCAGGTTTTGTGTAATCTATAAAAGTTCTCCATACTGTAGCTATAGCTTTGGTTTCAACCATCCAAATCCCTTGTGCCCTCACACAGGACAAATGGTGCTCAGCTGGGGACCATATGCAGATGCAGCTCTTCATTTCCAGCCCACACCTGATACTGAGACAATAAAAAGTCAGTGAAGGATTTTGTCTCTCAGTGTAGCTGGAGCCTCAGCTGTGTATATGGCAGTTTTACTTATCTTCCTTTTCTGGGATTGCTCTTGTGCCACCAGTAGAAGTGAGCAAACATGAGAATGATGAAGAGGGATAGAATTGATTACAAATGTGGAAACTCCATTTCCAAGTGATTTACTGTGAAACTGCCCAGTGGTTTATGTTCATGCTGATGAAAACATATTTTATTCACAATGGAGTTTTTCCAGGATGCTTTTCCTAAAATCTACACTTATTTTCTTTTTTGATCTCAAATTCTGACTCTTCTCCTTGCAGAACTGTGATGTGGAGAAAGAAGTTCAGTAAGCCTCTGCTCTTTTGGTGGAAAGTTAAGGGTGGTGTTATACAGAGGAAGTCCATATATATTCAAATCTCTGCCTCAATAGACAAAAGAAATTAATGTGTTACCTTAGACTATCACTCTATTTCTTATACTAAAGTTTGTGTAGAAAGGAGAGGCTTAATTCACAAATGAAATTAATTTGACTGTTCTTCATTAATCCCAACTCAATTCCTGTCAAAGCTCCAGTATAGCAACAGTTCAGCATGACTGGCATCAACTGCTCAAAAAAGCCCTGCACATTGGTTGAACTTTGACATTAAGACGCATAACTGAGAAGGATATGAGAAGAGGGACAACACTCGTCCCTACACATGGTACTGGTCCAGCTGCTCGCCTCAGTAAAAAAATTCTTAGTTAAGATGTCCTAAAGTCTTGTAAAAATAAAAAATAATAAGGTCCCTAGGAGTTGAGATACATTTGAATTTTATGTGAGCTATTTATTAAATATGGAAATATATACTGGTATACTGGATAAATTGAACGAACATAAGCCACTGAAATCTTAATAATCCGTTAAACTTACCAAAAGATCCAGAATTCCTCAGTTTAAAGGCAGGTTTGGAAGAACACTCCAGACCTGTGAAATCTGTGGATCTCTGAAATCAAGGATGCCTTTTCCTAAGTATTTAATGATTGGAGACCAGCATTTGGGAATACAAAATACTGTTGTATTGCTACAGAGAATGAACATTTGCAACGCCACTATTAAATGATCTATTAAAATCCCTTTATTTGCAGGTAAGATAAACACTTGAAGTACTTAAATTTCATCATTCTTGTGCTTAAAATTGAGCTTATGCTTAAGCACTTTCTGAAGTCAAGGTGAAGAACCTGAGCACGAGCTTTTTAAATTCAAGGAAAATTTAACCACTCACAGAAAGCCAGAAAAATGGCTACCATATTTTTATGCATATGACACTTAGCTCAGGCAATTTGCATCCTCTTAAATGTTGTGAGGCTTGAAAATGCATTTTCAGATAACCTACACATACTTGGCTGCTTCTGAGCATGGGACCTGGAGAAAAGGTGTGTGGATCTGTGGTAAACCCACCCATGCAACACTCATGTACTTCTGCTGTGGCAGAATCTGTTTTCCTAACAGATAACCTGTGGTTGAGAAGTGGTACATTAATTAAAGTTTTTGGGAGAAAATAAAGAAGGTAGAATGTGTGTGTAGATTTGGAGAAATTTGTTATTTATTTGTGACTGTAGGAGACCTCAGCTGTGTTTTTCACCTCAGCGTGGAAGCATTTTGATCAAAAGCCCAGTGCAACAGAGATAAAGAACTTGCACGACAGATACTTTTTGAAATGGAAGCAAAACATGTGGTATTTGTAGCCTGGCAATGTTGAAAAGAAATATGTAAGATTAAAACAAGCAAGTCCAAGTGTGTTTTTTCAGTAGATAGATATATACGTATATACTTAATTTAATGCAGAAGCTTTGGTTGGTCTATTTCTCATTCCCTTCCTCCCCCCCTTTTTTAAAGCATATAAATTCCAACCATGTTTTGTGTGAAGGGTCTCAGTGCATACTGACATTGTGAGTGTCAGCTCCAGATCACTTTAATCAGAGAGTGGATATGCATGATAAAACGGATAAGGGACTTTAATCAAAAAATCCGCTGGTCTGGAAACGTGACGCACTCCGCCAAACACACTTCATCCCACTTTTCTTGTGCCACTGCCAAGATTTTTATTTCATGAATATGCATTGGACATGATATTACATTAAAATGTGACATTGTTGTGTAGTGGTAGGGATTTAGAATTAGAATAAATAAATAAATAAATAGACTTCTGTAAAGTTTTTGTAATTGAACATTAGTATCATGTTGTGATTTTACATATATTTATTCACCTACCCCCACACTTTTCCTTCTCTCCAAATTTATTTTTGAATTGCATATTGCATTCATTCCTTTCTGCTTAATAAGAAAAACAACAGTAGCAGACAGATGCTTTATTTAACTTTTACCTATAAGCATAATATATAGAGTTCTCACCAAGGAATTCTATTTTTGCATACAAAATACATCTCTGTGGCTCTGTGGCTGGGGGCATTTTTGCTTCTACAGCCAGAAATGACTCCTTTGCACAGAGCCTACACCAAAGCCTATTTTTCTCTTTACAAAGGCTCCCTCTGAATTTCACAGTATTTGGATCATGTACCTAATAAACTGAGAAATCCTTTGTTTCTCCCTAATTTTGCTATGTTACTTTGTTTCCTGGAAATTGATAAGGATTATAAAACTGATGTATGGAAATTTGCATCATCAAGTCTGTGCTAGCCTCAGTTTTAGGTTTGTACACTTTCATGTACTTGGGCCAATCAGCTTTGAGTTGGAAAGGTCAGCATTTCTACAACTGTCCCTTTGAAAACCCCCACACCACGATTTCTGAGAACACATCTCAGACAATATACTTTGAAACACACACCCTAGCATGTGGTGAAACATTCATCAGACCAAAGATGAATGTGTTTGCTGTTGTACAGTTTCTCTGCCACAAATACATACAAGATGGCACTTGAGGAAAGCAAACTTGTCTAATGCAATGGTTTGCACCTGAAAAAAAGCAAAGACCTGATCCAAGTGTATGCAACTGTTAGATTCAGTGAAGCTCTGCAAAATTGCCTAGCGCATTTGCCCTCAAGTAGGCAAATATAGGTTACTTCCACAACACTGTTGAGTGTCTTTGTGGCATATCTAAGGTGGATAGTGACTAGGTATGAGTCACAGAATAGAGTTTCTTTTCCTTCTTGTCCCCTGCCCTAGATGCTTTTGGTTAAAGGAGAGAGTGATACTGCCTTCCTTTCACTAGTGACTTGAAATCTCCCAGTTAAAAAGCATTGGGCAGTTAGGGAGTTGTTTTTTTTCTTAAGCTGGGGATAAGAATGGATGTTCTTTATTTGCCAATCGAGGACTGTTGTGTATCAGTTATTCAGTGAGGACCTCTTCTTGTAATGGATGCATTCTGAGACTAATTTTAATTAAAGAAACAAACAAAAATTGTAATTACCTGACTAATGATCTGGAGCACCAATATTTCATAACCTGTGTTATTCAAATGTACAGAGGCTGTATAATGCTTGCGTGGTGTAGAAGGTTTCTAAGCGATAACCATGCTGAGAATGTGGTCTCACTTAGCTGTTAGTTGTGCTTCAAACTTTTGAAAGAAAGAAAAGAATAGAGATTGTTGGCTGAGCTGTCACTGACAAGGGCAAAAAATATTGAAGATAAAATTCAGAGCTCTTTAAACTACTTCTACACTGAAGTTATGGTCATTTCAAATAGAATTTCCTTTATGAGACTGTATTTCACCATAATTTATGCCTGCTATATATGTATCTTCCACTGGTGAGGGCAGAGAAAAGTTGACATTCAGTCCCAGATCCTAATCAGAAAAGGAAATCTGCAACTTAAGAAGCTTTCAAAAATTTTATAAGCACTTAGGCTTAGGCTTTAGTCCTACCATAGAACTCTCTGAGCTGGTTGGTGGGAGTTCAACATTGACCCTTTCTGCAGACTTCATTTGATAGTACTGTGAAGACCAAGAAGCAGAGCAGCAGGGTGACCTGTTTGTCCACTTACTGTCACTTTGGGGTGGTTTGTGAAACCAACTGGTCTCAAACCTCATCCTGATGCTTTCCATATGTTGACCTTGCAAAATTGCCACAGGCATTAGAGTACAAATTTTCCCCCAGGATATTACTGTTGTACTTGTGCTGTTCCCTGCCACTGGCAAAAGTATTCTAATGCATCAGCAGGACTTAGCGTCCTTCCTATCTTCTTTAGAGCTGGACAACCATACTCTTTCTGAAGAGCCTTATGCCATCATGCTATGAGTCTTGAGTGCAGAAGGATTTATTTAAAAGAAAGAATTTCCATAGTGTTCTTAAAGCCTCAGAGAGGATACTGAGGCCTCACTGACAGTACTTTTCCACTCATAGTCAAACCTGTAGTTTTTAGTTTCTGTCCTTTTCTCTCTTAAATGATACTTTTCTGAAAACAACTTTTTATTCAATGCACGGCTTTGTATGGTTGTAACAACTGACAAACTCTGCTCATGGGGCAGGCACAAACTATGTTTACTACAGCTCCTGTGATTTCTGAGCTCACACAATTCTGTTCCTAAATAAAAGCCTAATTCAAACTCTTCTCACTGCTTTTGTCCAGCTCCTAGAATCCACTACACTCTCAAATAGCTAAAACACCATGGTTATAGCAACTCAAACTCTATGCATCCTTTAGGCTGCCCACCTCATGTACAGACCATGTAACAAGGCAGCTGGAGATGTGGATGAAGTCCTATCCCAGCAGAGCAAGGAGAGTGCACTTCTGTGTAGATTTCAAAAGGAAAATCACAGTTATGGCACAATCAAAGAGTCAAACAGTTAATAGATTAGAAACATCTAGTATAAAGCACAGCGACTTCAATGGAACAATATTCATAGTCTCAAATTTCTGTAGATTATGGATATGTACTCATAGAAGAGCTTTTAGTGGCTGATAGAGATATCTGCAAAGACAGACATCAGTCAGAACTGCCTAATGTAGAATGAAACATCCCCAAAGGAAATTACCATTACAAAAACTATTATTTAATATTAAAGGTAATTGTAACACAAGGGCATGACTCATATCCTTGTGTTACAATTAACTTAATATTAAATGATAGTTTTCTGAATGGTAATGAGGGGAAGTTAAACCTGACACTCTGTCCTTAACCCTTGCTACTGTGCCTGACTATTAATATGACTAAGAGTTGTCTGTACAGTCTGTCATTTACTCATGTCACCTGTTAGTCATGATGAAGTGTGGAAGGTAGAATTATAATACCAGCTTTTACAATTAATTGGAGAATGCTCATTTTGTGGATGGTTATACAGGATAACTGACCTTTACAACCATCAGACTAGAGAGTTGATGCATTATATTGATAATGAGCACTTTAGTATGTTAGACCATGACAGACTTATAACGATTCACAGCCTTAACTTTCTGTACTTCATGCCATCTTCCTAACAGTCCTCCTCCAGGGCTTTTTTAGGTTGCTGCATGGTTCCAGCTGGTATCAAAGATGTGTACATAGAAAAGTGCAAGCACATTTCATGCCATTATCATGTTTAAAACCTTTTAACATCAGGTTTTCTGTTCTGTAGAGCATGCCTTTAGAGTTACCAATACAGAATTTGGGTGTTTAGAGGATGCCGTAGCATCACTTCAGTATATTATGTTTATGTTTCAGATTATTATGTTTCTGCTTATCTGTATATTGTATTGCTACTGATAGTGCATGGACAGTTCTGCTTCCTGCACTCCCGCATCTGATTCCTGAATAGAATTAGCAAGTTAAGTATTAGGTAGAATGTATGATTTAAGAAAAAGAATAAGAAAGTCATTATATACTTAATCAGAATGAATCATTTTGCCTTTGGTTATGCCTTGTTAATGGTTACATCATGTCACAACACATGACATAGCAGAAACACTGCGTGCAGTTTATTTAAAAAAATAAAATTAAAAATTAAAGATATATACACTCTTTTCTTATCTACTTGTAGCTGTTATTTCACCCAGAGAACTCATGTTATGAATTCATGTTATTAATTAGCAGGTTGGGATATCTGCAAAAAGCAGATAATATGGCAGATACCAGCACACAGTCCATGAAAACAGATCTCTCAGGATGAACTTAGCTCTAATAATTTGGTTTGAAAAAAGGTTTAAATCAGGAAATAGACCTGAATATATATCATCCTGCTCTGTGATGGACCTTGTTGCTAGGGTCCATCAGTAGTACTACTGCTTTCATCTTTCTCTTGGGAAAAAGAGCATTGTTTTACCTATAATCATGTTGTAAGCTCACTAACACAATGCAAAGAAGATTCCACAAAATCTCACCAAGAAGTTCAAATTCCACTTAATATGTAGAGGTGGGAAAAGCCATGTGACTCCATTGCCTTTTGCAATGAAAAAGGTGGAAGGAAAGCTGCAAAGCAATAAGATACTTTTCCCTTTTGTTTTAATACTAGCAGATGTATGTGAAAATCCACAAGTGCATTTGTTTCACTGTTGGGCTGTCAGCAAGATAATTTTAACCTGAAGTTACACAGTGCTTCAGGATCCAGGAGACAAGTACTGGTGTGTCAAGCCATGATATTGTGCCACATCCCCTGGTCGCCCTGAAGTGAGTGCAATGGTACCAAAAAAGTCTTGTTTTCTCTGGCAGGCAAACTCCGCCATTCCGAAGCTGGCATTTTCTAGGAGATGCAGTAGCCCTTTCTCCTGAGCAAATGCTGCTGTTCCAGCTCAAGAAGCAGCCTTGCCCTGTTTACAATCCTGCATCATTTGTAAGGATTGGATTGGCTATGCATGGGCACATGGAATAGAAAAATGCAGGAATGCCATCCTCTGCCTGCACAGCCACTGGAGGAGTGATGAGATATATGGCAAGAGATCAGGTCAAAACTTTGTATTTTTTAAGTCCTTAAATATAAATTCAGAGATAGGGAGCTGTCCATGTGGCATTTATCCAAACTCTAAAGACCCCATAAATACCTATTTAAATTACAGATTTACATGACTTGCTCTGGAGCTCTTGCACAATTTTCAGGTAATGTTTTTCATAATCTGCAATGTACTGCAGAGAAATGGTATTTCCACCTCAGACTGGGTTCATCCTTCAAGAAGCTCTCACTGTTTGAGGTCAAGACAGACTCAAGCCTTGCTGGGATCTCTGGTACTTTAGTAGCAGCTGCAGAGACAAAGAAACTAACAGAAGAGTTTTGAGAGCCTGCTTTTAGGAGACCATAATCTGCCCACATAAATGGAGATTTTGAAACTGATTAGTTGTGGCATTCATGACTTATTTTGCTTCCTCTAGGCATGCCAACACTTTCAAGATGGGTGTAAGGAACTCACCAGCTTCACTAGTAATGCACCTAGATTGAGCTTCTTCTGAGTTAAGTCTTAATATGCTTGTACTATATACAGGAACTGTGTTAATGTAACATGGATGACCCGACAACAGCTCTGCACAGGAATAAAATAACAATCACAAGTGAAAATTTGTTTTGTTTTGCTGTTGGAAGACAGTCACTGGATGAGAATGTTGGTCACCTGTTGTACAGTTGGGCTGTACAACTAACATCTCTATTATATATTGTACAGAATGAGAGAGAACATCACTTATTTACTCCTTTTTTAATCTTTCATCAAGACTTCAGTGGTTTACATTAAACTGGTGACACATATAGTAGACTCTGCAGAAAGATGTGTTTCTGAGCTGAGGCAGAAGTCAAGTTTCCTCAATGAACAGGTTAGCAGTTATGGTGTCTGCACATCACTAGGGATAATCATACCAGACCAGCAAAGTACTTCAGGATCTGCTTACCTTTGAGCATGCAGGCAGACTAATTGACTTAACTGAGATTACATACAGGCTTAAAGTTAGTCGTATGCTTTGCTGGATTTGTCATTAATCCCATGGCCTGAAAAATACAGAAGCTTTATAGTGAACTTGAAGGCCAATGAACTGAACTCTCTTGAAAAGCCTCCTTTCATATTAGGAAGCTGATTTTTTGAGCATTTGTTTGTTTGTTTTGTTTTAAATAAAGGTTCCTGAAGGGGTGGAAAGCTTGACAAGGGAATAAGTGACCTGTGCTTATAATTAGCATTTCCTGACTGCATCCTGAGCCTTTCTCAACTTGTTCAGAATATCCACCAGCTAGTCCCAGGTAGATTCTTGATTTTAACTTGGCATCTTAGGCATCTAACTTAAGGCACATCTTAGTCAATGAAATTATTGGGAGTGGTTTACTGAAAATGCTATTGTTTCAGAAGCTGAAATGTACAGTGTTGCATTTTGATACTGGTTAGCATCTTAAAAGAGGTATAACTTGCTGACAGTATAAGATTTGCACTTTTATTGCTGAAGCATTATTTCTAATGTCTGACAAAAAATAAGACAGATAAACACTTCAAAAATAAATATTCTCCTTAGACACCATTGTGAAATTAAAAATTATTATTATTATTAAAGATTAAAAGCAGCTTCAGGATTCCATATGCTCAAGTATAATGCCAATTTTTATGGCATCATATCATATATCATATCCTATTTATAGAGAGGAACAAAACAATCAAATTATCCCTCTCATGTTAAATATTTCTGAGGATTTTTTACATCGAATTATTTCTTAATTTTTTTTCACTGCCATTTCATGTTACATTCATGGCCCAGAAAACATCTTGCATTTCACTTTAAAAATAAGAAAGAAAAATGAATGAAGCAATATTAAATTTTTTTGTAGTTGTGGAAGTCATGGTGGCACTTGTCCAAGAGGAAATATAAGTTTAGTTTTAACTCAACATTCCTTCTACATCCCTTTACATAGTAGTATTATTCTGATCATATAATTTTATAGCAATATTCTGACTTTTTCTTGACATGCCAATAGTTCACTAGCATTGTATAAAAGCAATGCCATTTGTGGGATCTACACAAATACAAGAGAACTGGGCAAGGAGATACCAAAGACTTTGGTCACCCAAGGGATAGCAGGACCTCATATAGGGTGGAGATCATGGCTGATTCACAACTAATTTTTGGTTTGCTTTGTCAATATGAAGTGCATTGCTCCTATTTATGGATGTTATATTTTGTTCTGAAAAATAAGCCCAAAATGTTTGGTTCCTCAACCTTTACCAGAATGTGCAGCTGGCTCCATCACTCAGCCTTATCTCACTTTGCTGATTCAGCTGTCAGAACTTACTGAGTCTCTTCTCTGTCTTTTTCAGAATGAGGTGAAAAATCTCAAGAAGTGCCCGTGGCTTGAAAGATCAAATAAACCTGATGCACTTCTGCTGTTTGCTTAGGATAAGTTCTGTGGCAATATAATTGGAACAATTAACATAGCTGTTGTCTTATAGAGCTTGTGCTGTTCCTTAGGTCCAAACTATCATTTTTATCTTAGAGTAGGAAAAAATTACCTGGAATGTATTAATTTGAGGGATTGTTTTAAAACAAAACATGTTCCTTCCTTTCCCCTTTCTTTATTTTCCTGTTTTCCCTTTTCTTCTTTTCATGCTAATACAACTCACTGGTTCATCCAGCTCTGGAGAGCCTTGCAGATAATTTACTCTTAATTGTGAAGGTGTAATCAGATCTACTGCTTTAAGGATTCTTCAGGTGCTAGATGTACTTAGCTATTTTTTTTGTTTCAACAGTAGGAAGAAGAGGTCTGTGTATTTTCTGTTTGGTAGATGTGATAGAAAACCCAGTGTGAAGAGACTGGGGAACTTCTCAACAGATACTGCATTGAAAATTATATTGAACAAGCTCCATCTTTTGAGTTTTATATCACTGTCTTGCAATATTACGTAGAGAGTTAAAAAAATATAGCCCAGCATTTTAAAAAGTCTTAGGAGTCCTTAGGTACTTAGGGGTCCTCTTTTAATTTCCAGTAGCCTGACACAGAATATCTGAGTAATGGTATTCTGATTTATCTGCTATTTAGTAGTGTTCTTCTTTCTGGTATTGCCTTCATCCTTTCATGCTCCTAACAGCAGCCACAAGTGTGACCCTCCGTCGCATTTTGACAGAAGGTAAGGGGATCTATAAATGGTAAAATATCTAGCCTTCAACCCTAATGCCACTCTCCCAGTTGCTGTCGTGCTCCTGAATGCAATTTCATTGAGGCATAGAGAGGTGCTGGAGCATGACACCTAGCACAGTGCCATCCTGTGTCTCTCTAACCTAACACCAGCACATGGATCAGGACTCCAGGCTAATCCAGGGCTCCAACAAGGGCAGCCATAGCCAAGGGAGCCTTAGGGGTATGTGCTCAGGGTCTTGAGCCACTCATTGCCATTGCCTTGGCCTGCTCATTCCTCCCACCCTGGTGACCAGGAGAGGGGCTGCATAAATCCTGCAGTGCTGGCAGCTAGAGCAATAATTGTCTGTTGTTGGACTTGAGTGAGCAGAAAGATTCCCCACAAAGTCCAGTGAGCCTGTGTGAGCTTTGATGCTTGCTGGTGTGAACATTTCAGACCTTGAAGTTATAGCACCACCCAGGCAGCAAAAAAAAATATGGAAACATCAGTGACCATCACTCTCACCTGGGGGAGTGGGAGGAATGGTTTGTCCTCCTATGTTGCCACAGAAGGCTTCTCCTCTTAGATAACTTGGTCATTTATAACTGGGGTTAGAAAGTGCAAGCCAAAATGGAATCTGCATTAAAAGAACCCTGTGGGCTGTACAAATCATAAGGATAACTACTTCACAGAATACTGTCCACTGAGGCATATATTTAAAAGGTTAGATAAAATATCTCCTAGCCATTTTTTCCAGTTCTTTTCTTTTTATAGTCCACTGCAAAACAACAATAGATAAAAAGACTGTATATAATGCATGTATATTTTGTTGGGTTTTTTTACCTTTCCCAAAGGAGTCTCTGTGCTTCCCACACTAATTGTAGGTTTTTCTGAAAATGCTGCATGAATCATTTATAAATAAAGAGACTTTAAAATCCCTAAAAGACTCCCTGAGGTATTCAGTATTTCAGCATAAAATAACTGTTAAATGGAGTTATTCTGAATTAGCATTTACTGGAAAGTGGTGAAAATAAAGTTTTCTTTTCACTGTGAATGTGCAATAATTCTTTTACACAGCTACCCAGGGTAATTGACAAGTGATTTTCATAATTCAGGTTTTAGCAAAGAAATCATCTGAAGTGGCTAACATTAAATGAACGGAGCTGCTATTAAAATATAGCTTTCAAGAGAAACTGCGTGAGATGTCAGAACCAGGGGCTCTGTGTTGAGACCTTAAAAAATAATTCAGGCTATAAAGTAAAAACACATACAAGCTCCACAATAAATTCGTACATACACCTTCCTCATACACTCATACACACACTTAAAATAATAAAGAAGTAATTTTCATCTTTCTCTTAAAATCCTGTGGTTATTTTAGTTCACAGATAACCCTATGAAGTCAAGGCACTCAGAAACGGTAACTGATTTGCATGGCTCCTTTGGACTTCGTAACCTTGACTGCCCATACCCACTGTACAATCAGAGGTCACATTTGATCTCTGCGTGTAAAATTATGCAGAGGAAGCTTCCTCAACACTTTGTAGTTGATTGACAAATTGGTCTGTCACTCAAATGCTCCTTCAACTTATCGTGAACAGTAAAGAAAATTATCTGTTCTGTGCATATGTGAGAAAAAGCCTGTTCATTAACCTCTAGTCTGCTGAAGCTGTAGAACATATAATGCTTAGAAGAATATGTACTATGTAAAAAAATAATGCAAAAAGGTACAGGTGTATATATATATATGTATTTACATATATATATATTTGTGTGCATAAATACAAAACAGTGTCTCTATAATAGAGTAGTCTCTATGATACATACATATTTCATGTGTATGTGTACATATTACACTACTTTCCACAAAGAATTTTAGGCAAGCTTTTTCATGAATTTTGTACAGCATAGTAGTTACAGACAGGCAGACACCTCTGAGATGATTCTTACAAATATATGTTAGAACAGGCTTCATCGTCTAAGATGCCTGTGACTATTATCCCTCAGATATTCTGCCTACACCGCAGCTCTCAGATGCTGGGCTATTTACAAACATTGCTGTATCACAGTGCAAGGATTTAAAAGCAGCTGACAGTAAAGGTAGGGCCTAATTCACTTCAAGTGTTAAGCAGAGGCAACTCAGACAGATTTAGTGGAGCTATACCTGTTTATCTCAGCAGCAAATTTAGTTTTACGTACCATGGACTACTCATCTGGCATCCAGTTGCTTCAGCTTAGGGAAATATTTGAAAGTCATATATATGTATGTGTCTTTTTTGCTAACTACTAGTCAGTGTACTTTTATTTATCTTCCTGATATAGGTGGAAAAAATTAATTTCTCTAGGAATTTGTCACTAAATTCTCTGTGTAGCTGAAACTCAACTAACAATATCTAGATAAAAATCTAAAGCTATGAGATGATGTGCCTTGCTGGACAGTTTTTTTTTTTGCCACAATAAGCCCTGTGTACAGGTACCAGAGAGCAGTCCTGACGTAAACTCTCCTATTTCAAACTTTGTGAAAGTCCCGTTCACAGGACAGCTGTGACTTGCCAGCTTCTGAGTCACCCCCGGCAGTGAGGAAAGATGCCAGGTCAAACCTGGAGAGAGTGTCTCTGCCCTCTTGACAAGATCAGAGAGGTTTTGAGTAAGGTATTTGCTTCAAATCTAGGTTGTTAAATGACACAAACTTAAAAATTCCCACACACATAAATCTCTACAATTGGTGTTAACATAATTTTTTTCCAATAAAAAGTTTTCCTTCCACTATTTAGTAATTTTCTTTGCCAGTGGCTGACTAGCTTGAAGTCTTTGAAACACTGAGCTTTCTATAAAATCCAAATAATTCTCTGTAAATCAAAGTACTTGGCATGCTTGCTGCAAAGCCTGAAGCTTTTTTTTTTTTTTTAAGGTAATCTCCAGAAAGTAGTTTGTACTCATGTTTTCACAGTGATTAAATATGCAAAGTAATTTTCATGATTATCACCCCGTTCTGAACCAAATCAGATGCAGCTATGCTTCTCTTTGTACAAAGCCAGTTATTGGATCAGATTCCAAAACAAATCCCCTGAATTTGGCGGATCATCATTTTAAAAGGGGGCTTGTTAAGGTAATGATTAAATTAAACCACCCCTTTAAGAATATTTAGATCTGGTCCGCCAAGCGGAACGGTCTAATGGTTTTTAAATTAGAAGCTGCGAATGCTAGTGAATTTCTTTTGTGGGTCAAGTGGGTATTAACAAATGCTAAGACTGTTCTCTCTTTTGTCATCACCTTGAAATCTGCAAAGAAAAGTGAAGAGTGGGGAAGACACAAGGAGAGAAACACTGTTGGTATTTTAACATCAGTGCTTTTAAACTAAGGGCAGCCTCAGATTTACAAGGTTGGATAGGAGAAGGTATGAGATGATGTTGCTAGTAATCTCTTTATACCTTGCTCTTGAGAAAGAGACTGAAGCTCGAATCTTTAAGGAAGTGGAGAACCCAAGTGCATTCAATTCTGGCAGTCTTAAGCTATTGCAGAGGTGTAATAGCCTGCTAACCACAGAAGCGTGGATAACAACCCCTACCTATGGCTTCCAGATTTCTTAACCCTGTCAATTTTAAATGTGCTTTTTAGCTTCAGATGCTGCTGGGAATTTGTGGCTGGGAGAGACAGTTGTTTCCTTGTGTGGAGAGGATGGCTGGATGCTTTCCAAAGGCAGAGACTTCAGTTTCTCTTTTTGATACCCTAGGCACACTGTTTGTCACTAGTATTTTACATCCCTCAGTACTACCTAATACTGGAGTTCTGTGAATATTGGATTTATGGGGCATAACAATCTCCCTGGTGGGAGGAAATCTACATTAAAATATAAATCTGTCAAGTCAGGTCAAGTCACAGCTAACAAAGTACCAATGCTGATATTCTCTGCTTAGTCCCTGCTTCTTTTCAGTCATATGTAGGTTTCTGAAAATGGCACGACTTGGGCCAAATTTTTCCTATATTGAAATGGTTTAAAAGAAAAATGTTGGTGAGGGGTAGAGGTGAAATTTGAGTTTATTTGAGAAAAGTGGGGAGAAAAATAGCTTTCTGTGTATTCACACAAAATCCTTGTGACTCTTTTCTTTATGAATAGTCTTCTAAGCAAGGGTAGTGGTGGAAAGCTACAGGAAAAAAAAAACTGTAACTGGTGAGGTGCACTTCTGCAGGTGAAAAAGTCAGTTTTCAGTTGACTGAATTATGACCCTTTAGAAATTGCATGCTTTGGACAGTGTGTGTAGGGCTTTTTGCTAAGCTTGTAAAACGTGCACTCAAGGAGAGACATGTTTTGTGCTTGTGTATGAGTTGAGGGAGGGAGAGAGGGCAGAATAAGTTTGCTGTGAAATGAATGATTTTCTGACCTGACAGACTGGTTAGGGAAAGTGGATTACTGAGCTGAGTCCTGGGCTTATTCTCTGCAAAACAAGTGTAGGCAAAGTGATCAGGCCTAGACTGTTTGATATAAAGTAGGATTTACAGAGAGAAACACCACTCCAATGAATCCAACACACTGGCTTCATTTTGTTATTTGCATCCATCTTACCCCACCTGGAATACTGCATCCAGATCTGGGGCTCTCCATGTAAGGAGAGCCTCTAGGAATGAGTCCAGAGGAGAGCCACTGGGCTGGGAGAGTTGGGGCTGTTCAGCCTGGAGAGGAGAAGGCTCTGATGAGACCTTCCAGCACCTTCCAGCACCTAAAGGGGCTGGAGAGACACTTTTTACAAGGGCATGTAGTGAAAAGAGGACAGGGGGAAATGGCCTTACTGTAAAGATTCAATATTAGGAAGAAATTCTTTAAAGTGAGGGTGGTGAGGCAGTTGGAACAGGTTACCCAGAGAGGTTGTGAACTCCTTGTCGCTGGAAGTGTTCAAGGCCAGGCTGTATGAGGCTCTGAGTAACCTGATCTAGTGGAAGGTTCCCTGGCCACAGCAGTGGGATTGGAACTAGATGATCTTTAATATCCCTTTCAAACCACTCTATGATTCTATGACCATCATCCTGTGACAACATTTTAATATACTGAAATCTTCTATTCTAAAAATTCCAGTAAAATGATGATAAAAAGTTTGTAACTATGACAAAAATAATTGGGGGAATATTTCTGTTTAACACCTGAGAATACAAAAAAAGCTCTAAAACTCACCCACCCATCCACTCACCCAGTCAAAAAATTTCAACAAATATTATTCAGTTCTGTTAAACAACCTTAAGTCTGCTCCTTGCATATACACATGGCAATACATGTGGTCAGTTCTAAATAACCTTCCATATTCTATTCAGTCATTTGTATCAAAGCAAACAAAATATTTTAATGCATATCACACTCAAGATGCCAATAAGGCTGATCAGATTCTAATTTGCATGTATGTTTGTTTAATAAATATTAAGCCTTTGGTTCAGATTGCCACATGTAATTATTTTGGTCAAGAAACCATTACAGTGCAAATATGAAATGGAAACTAATGTTAATAATATTAAATCTCACATACTTTTTTCTTTTTTGAAGCAGAGAACTTATTTCTCTCTTACTTAAAAGCCTCTTGACTTCTTATAAATGTGATTTTTACTCAGAAAGAGTATTTCTAACAATAGAAAGGTTGCAATGAGTTGGACTCAAGCCATCATACTGTATAGTCTAATCTGTCACCACAGTGACCAGGTTGTAATGAACTTCCTTCACAAAAAGACCTAATACATAATTAATGTAAATTCACAGCAGGATTTTTGTTCTTTCTTTAAAAGCACAGGGCACTGATTATTTTAATATCTGTTTGGACTGTTCCCTTATTCCCAACTGCATTTTCCCTAAAACAAAAAAAATGTTAACAAAGTTATCTCCCAAAGTGTTTGGTGAATAAAACCCTGAAGCATTTCTGCTTTGTGCATCATCAGGGCCCAGTTAGTTTGAGAGAGAACCTGAAGTGAAGTTCATTTTCAGATAACACTTTTTCCTGGTCCGTGCCCACCTTGATCCCCTCTCCTTTGTAACTTTCAGTTTATTGCAGAGACTATCTCTGAGCAATCACTGAGCCTGCACCCTCATTCCCGCCTTCACCAAAGGAAAGGTGTGATTGAATCTTGGATTTTGGTTGGGGCTGACAGTTTAAAATTAACTCATCAGTTTGTCCCTATTTTCTAAGGGCAGAGAAGACTGTATTTCTGGGAAATGGGCTGCATGTTCTGTCTGGCAGAACACAGTATTTCAAGAGCACAACTTTAGAAGTGCATAGGAGTATTATCTCAGTTTCCAGCAAAAGAAAATGAGACTGAACAAAGCACATTAGTCTAAAATAACTTCATCTTCTCTCCAATGTTCAGGCCTCAAACCTGAGAATCACCCTGTCTTGAAGTGGACTCTGAAAGGTGAAGTTATGCTTGAGAATGCCTTTCAGAGACTGAGGTTTTGCATATGCTGCTGTCGCTTCAGGGCAGTCATGGACAAAGGTATCCCACTCATTCCTAAAACTGCAGACATGGAATGTGTAGCCACAATTATTTGCAGACTGAAATTACTTGAATAAAGATAGAAAACAGGTTGAGAGTCTGTTTTAAATTCAAAAATTTGTCTCTTAAACATAATTCCGTGAATATAAAATTTCATGAGAGCATAAAGAAGTAAAATGAATATAAACTCTAAGCAAGAATTTCTGGTTTATTCTATGTTTCAAACATTTGTTTGAGGTTTGAATGTGAATATTTTTAGGCCTCCAGTATCTCAACTGGCATCTAGGTTTCTCTGCTGAGCTATAAGGTCAAAGCTCTGCTTTTGGGTTATCTGCAGAGGGGATCTTGACTGCATATTGTGCCCTTGATCCCTGCATAAACCAGCCATTGACGTCAGTCTGAGTTTCATGTGCAGATTAGAGCTGTGTAAGCTCTTCACAACAAAAATCTGAAGTTATGCAAAAGCCTCTGGTAGTTTGCAGTTTGAATGTGGAAATAAATCCAGAAGAGGTTTATGTAGAATTTGACTCACTAACAAACTTCTGAAGGAAAATTCAAAACTTGTTTCTATAAACTTAAAGGATTATTATTATTATTTTAATGCTTAATGCCATGGTTATGTCCCCTGGTTTTATGTGCTCTCATTGAAGACATGTGGATTAAACAAAACAATCAGTGAGAAGACATGCCTATACTTTTGAATGTCACCAGCATATCCACAAGTTTTGAATGCAACGTTCGAACCCCAGAAAACTGGAAGATTCAAAGGAATGACACTAACCAAATGATTGAGTTGTGGATTGCAAACCTTCTCCACTCACAACACAACTGACTGGAATCAGAGTTTTTCCTATCCTGGTCAGGCACTGAGGAATGTGAAGTGTATATATTAGAAATTGCCCTCTGATCTAAGAACTGAAAACAGTAGGTGTTGCACTACAGAGTGCAACCATAAACCTGAAGGCACAGATCTTTTGTGGCAGATGAGAAAAGGAGATTCTCCCCCACATATTTGTGAAGTAGGGACCCCACTTTGTAAAACATATTTTGTGACTCTTGAGCAGTGTATGTTTTGCCTGAAGGGACCAATTCCCAATATCTGTGGGTGAATTCTTTGAACTACATGCAGAGGACTTCTATCAGAAGAGCTACTCTTTTTCAAATGTTACTTAATTCAAAATTATAAAGATATATTTACCTTCTCAGACAAGAATGGATGCCCTTAGAACAGTTCTAGTCTATTAGTAAATAATATACATTTAAAAACATTTATAAATATGTAATAAACCAAAGCAATCATTCTGGTCTCTTAGCTAATTAATATGCACTGGAGAACTTTCTATTAAAGACTTCTTCCTTTCTTCTTTTTACTTTAAAAAGTGAAGAAGTTAGATTTAAAAAAAATCAACCCACTGAATAAAGGTAGGCTTGGGACATAACCCATAAAAAACAGGACACCAAAACTTCATTAAAACTTAAGTCTGGAGAACTTGTTCTGTGAAGCTGATTTTCTTTTTTCTTCTTCTCTTTGACAGCTAGAATTAAAGGACAAAGTGTCAGCTTAAATTTAAATTTCCTGGCTTTGGTCCACTTGTGTTACAGCCTTAATAAGGAAGACAGTTCTGCTAAGGGTCGTATTATTTTTGGCCCATGGAAGAATGTTCAAGGTGAGCTAAAGGGCAAAGCCTTAGGCAGGATGTTACCAGAAAAGAGATAATGACCACACCTGTCCCTTCAGAAATACTACTGGCATCGGGATGCTGCCACTGCATGGAGCCGGGGCTGTTAAAGCAGCTTCTTGGACTTCTCTAGAACAACTTGTTGTTCTGTTTGCCACTGGTTAGCTCCTCTCATTTTGACCCCAAAACCTCTGCCTTGCTTTGATCAGTTGTGAATCACCATTTCCTGAGGCTATGAGTATCTGAAGGTAAAACTTTGTGCTCTTAGAGAACCACTGGAGCTCTGATCCTAAATGGTACTTTCCAGTTACTGCACAACTGAATGTTTAGTGACCATACTTCTTGATGGAGGTGGTGTTTGAAAGCTTGGCATGTTATTTGGAAAAGACATTTCTCAATGGTTTCACCTGATATAGAAATATTATAATAAAGAAGTGGTAAAACAGATAATAAAGTAAAAGAAGAGTTTGTTTGAGTTCTAAATACCAGGATACAAACTTTTCTGACCTGCATCACATATATCCAGTTTATTGAGTTTATTATGGAGAGATCTGAAGCAATGAAAATTCCATTGCAACCAAGTAGAGGTTTAAAACATCTGTAAGATCCTTAAGTGATTTAGTGTTTGATAACAAACTCAAGTTAATAGCAAACAACTCACAAGTGTCTTCCTACCACAGTACATGTTTGAAAGCCCTCTGAAATCAATACACAGAATCCCATTGATTTCATCAGATTTTGCATCATGCTCTAGCTAAATCATGAAATTGAATCAGAATTTACTCTATATGCTAAAAGAGAGATGTTGTTTTTATTTCCCTGGGCACAGAACAATAATATAATTTTACTCTGTTATACTACTGAGAGAGTGATACACATTCTGAAAGATGAATTCTGATCTCTTAAAGAAACATTAAGCCAGGGTGTCGTTCACATTTTCATATTGATATGTGAGAAAGGACTTTCGGCTTCATGTGAAATGTTAGCATGATGGCACTGAAATTTAGAATGAATATAATTCCTACTGTACCAAGACCCTTATGAAAACCAAACTGTTTATCTTGTGAGGCTGTCCTGGCAAGCCAAGGCTTAAATATAAGAAATAAATGCTCTTCAATTTTACAAAAGCATTGTGCTTCTGAGCTTTGTATTTTTTCCAAACTCCAGGACAATGTAAGAAGCAGCAGTAGTAGGGAGGCAAGCTTCCATAGCTTCCATATTTACAGAAGAAATGCACACAACTCTGTAATAAAGTGCAAGGACGTTCATTTGACTTGTTAGTTTACGTTATTACAGGGATGCCAGTCATGTTTCTATAATTAAACTGATTTCAGCGCCTCCATTATAAAATTTTTTATTCTTGTTGAAGAAAATGCTGACGTGTTCCATCTGTTTCAGTGTCCTGGAGTGCCTTGTCTTTTTATTTTTTCTTTTTTTTTTCCCTTTGTTTTTGCTTTTTGGGTTTTGTTTTTTTCTTGGAGCATGTTTGTTTTCTGGTTGTTTTTTTTTTCTTTCTCCTCCTTCATTTTGGAAAGGTTTAGCTTTAGTTCTAAGACCGAAAGTTGTATAAATTTCATGCCTCTTTCATATGTGTGTCTCTGGAGGTGTTATCATACATCATCCTTCTCATTCTTGTAATGGAAAATGTGCATTTTTAATAGGTCCTGGACTTAGAATTAGAGAACTAATCCTATATTTTAGTTCTGATAGAGATTGTCTTGCTGTACTTTTGCAAGGATGAGCTCAGCAGGTGTTTCTCCAGCAGCTTCTTTCTGTGACTTGATACTGTGGCTCATGAGCTCTGCCCTGGTGGTACTTCTGGGGACTGAAATCCCTGCTGTCCTAGTGCAAAAAGCTGAAGGGTCACTGTGCCTCCTCTGAAAGTACCATAGTTCCCAATCTGTGAGTCTCCATAAAACAGAGGCAATAGCTAAAGAACCGAAATTTTGCATGGCAAAGATGGTAGGCGGGTAAGAACAATAACTTGCCATCTTTGATACTTGCCTTGAATCACCAGAGATTGTCAGGCGGTGCCCTCAGTACACCAGCCTGTAAAATATACTTTCCTTTTGTGTGCCAAGGTGTCTTTTCAGTTTGAGATAGGAACTGCAACTATGTGCACATGCGTTTGAATGAGCAGAGAGAAACCTTTAGTTTCCTGGTATTTCTTCCCAAGGTAAAACACAACTGCCAAGTTTGGACAGACTCACCTGTTCTATGAGTGGCTTACTTGATCCACAAAAGTTTAGCTCGGAAGTCTGTCCCTGAAACTTTTCAGGCATGAAAATCCAAATCTTAACTGCATAAGCGCTGTTGAGGTACTTGATTCAAGCCTGAAAATAAGTCCAATATATTTTCTTGGTGTCAGTCCCCTTTTGAGGCCTGGTTCCGTGACGTACAGGTCACTCCATGTGCACTGGGAAGGAATGATGCACCAAGAGTGAGTATGCAGGCATCTACATCCAGGAGTCACTTTGTATTGTTACACTACTGTGTTCAGTGTTTGCATTTAACATTTTTAAAATTAAAGAAGAGCAAGGAATGAGAAATGCAGAGGCTAATGCTTCAGTTATGTCATTCTCACAGTTTTACCTATTCAAACAGGTTTAAAAAAAGAAGTTTCCTACTTCAGACTCGCTGTAGTGTGCTATTTATTATTATATATTTATAAAACCAAAATATTTTTGAGAATTTTTTCTTGTATTCTGTAGTTTGGAAGGATGACAATACAAAGCATTCCTGTGTAGACAACACTTTGTGGCAAGCTAGAATATATATTTCAGCCAGAAAAGTCATTGCAACTTCTGCTGCATTAAAAAAAAATAAAGAAAATGAACCTTTCATATACCAGTTATCATGTTTCAAAATTTTTTCTGTAACAGGGTTTAGATGTGATTAAGATTCCAGAATATCCTACTTGTACTGAGTAAATACAGTGTTCCACTGCCAGTCAAGGTTAGTTTTCTCTCTAGCTTGTTTTTCACTATTTCATAAGATGATTTTTTTATGGATTTCTTTCTTCAATAAAAGTCCTTGCTTTCACTAATATAACAGTAATTTGTGATCGATCTGTTCTGAGGTGGAGAAATAAGGTCAAAATATATATTGTCATCCTGATGGCTTGAGCTGGTCACTGCCAGCTCCTAATCAGCAGCCAACTTTTCAATTAAGAGGTGAGAGTGAGTGATCTGTGCTGGTTTTGCTATTTGTCTCCTCTCTAGGAGTGACACATTTTGCCTTCCTGAAAACAGCTCTGAAGACTCTGGGGTTCAAGTTAATTTTGATCAGTGGCTGATCTCCACCCCCTATCTGAAGAGTTTGCTGGGATTCTCCAGTGCTTGGAGGTAAAGGTATGAAACACAGAAAATTATCAGAGGAGTAATGATGATAATGACAGAAGAAGATGTACTGGGGAGGCAGCTAAGATATTATAATCCAAAAAATTGTTATGGGTAATTTTCTTCTCATAACCTGAGGACAAAACCTTTATTACTCTTTAAACTCCAATATTGCACCAATTAAATTCCAGCTTAAGAACTCAGGTTTCCAGTCCACTTTTCATTTCAAAATGTGTCTCCTATTCTTGTTCTCAGAAGTCCCATAAGAACAACTTTATATTCTTCCTTTTTCTCATCTTCATATTTTCTATAATTAAAAAGCATGAAGGAATATTATGTTACAGAAACTTTGCCGATGTGCTTTTGGTTTTGCAAAAGCACATACTTAAAATCATACTATTTTTTCACACAAAAAATAATATATTTTGAAAAAGAAAGGAAAGAAATTTCAAGCCCTTTTCTTTTTCTCTTGCTGCATTTAACTTTTCTACCTCACAGCTCAGATTGCTTTTTTTAATCAAAGCAGTAATGGAAGAACAGTCCTTACACTCAAATGCAATCACATTTAATCATATTTAATATCCTTATTTCTCAGCTGATCAGACTTCAAAAATTTGATTGCTTTAGTTTGATTTAAAACTTAAGGTAGGTCAAACCCAATAAAAAAGGTGTATTTTTGTTGGTAAGTGTGTTTCAATTGTATGGTTTCTTAACATTCTTGAGCTTTTGGCTGTTGTGTTGCTGAAAAAAATATTTCTGAGCACTCTGTCAGTGGAAATGAGAAGAAAATAAAATTATACAATTTTAGCCAAATGCTACAAGTTTTTATAAGAAAAAATAAATTGATTTGATGATACATTGATGTTTGTCCTTAAAGAGAAAGGTTTTGACTTAGTCTGAATATATTTTGTTATTCTCTTCTGTTTTCCTTGAACTTGTTTCACAAATAAGTTCCGTGGAAGAGGTTTCTGAGTGTTTTAGTCCATGTTAAGTCCAAAATAATTCCAGTTAACATTGAAATCTCCCATTTCTGTCTGCAGTCTTCATTTTTAGTCTGTAAACAGGGTCTGTAGCTGAGGTCATTGCCTTTGTTGCAATTGCCCTGTAAGTTCCAGAACATAACCTAACACACAAAATGCTTGCTTCCTACTTCTAGTAATGTAAAGCTAAACTGTGTACTGAGCATGTCAGACTTCCTTTTCATGAACTGTACTTGGATTCCTTTGATTTCAAACTGGATTCTTCAGTTTGTATTCAGACAGGGAGCACACTATCTGAAGATTTCTGTTGTTACCACCAATCATGATGCTGAAACATGCCCAAAGACTATATGCTCTGGGAGCAAAACTTTAGGAACGCATTTATCCTGTAAACAAATTCTCCCTTGAAATCTTCTGAGTGTTTATGGTATTTCAGTCTTTATTCCATGAGAATGAATGAACAATTATGCATTCATATAGGCTGAGACTGCAGAATATGGTAAAACTTGATCCTCCCTGTCCAGCAACATATGTAAAATTTGCTAAGCCACAGATGAAATGAATGAATGAAACTAATGAAATATTCCATTCCTTGTTAATTTGATGCATGTGTTCTGGGTGGGTGAGAAGGAACAGAGCAGAAAAGGGCAGGCTTGTGCCAAAGTTCAGGGTCAAGTCACTGTGTAGTTTTAGCACAATCTCGGAGATTAATCTGGATTTCAGAAGCTGTTAGAGCATGATGATTTGATAGGTATATATAAACTGTAGGAAAGTTCCTTCTGAGATATATCTTAACAGCAATGAGAGGTAATTAGAAAGTATGCATGTTGTCTGTGACATCATGGATCAGTCTTATATGGAAAGATTATAATTTCACTAATTCATCAAGGTGAATTTATAAAATAACAGGCACTGCTTGCAAGACTGGTATGCCTCAGAACAAAGTTTTGTAGTTTCAAGGTCACATTAACATAGTTTTATCGTTACTTTCTTCAGTGAGGACCTGTTATCTGAAAAGCAGATATTACCTTCTGGGAAATTCATTATATGTGCTAAGTAATAATAATAATTTAAAAAAAATAAAAAAAAAAAAAGAGAGAGCGAGAGACTGCAGCCCTGAATTGGCAAGTAATACCAACCATATAACCTATTCCTCATTACTGCTGGTGTATCTGTACCCACCTCTGCCACAGCTGTGAGACAAACGGGGAAGTGTAAAATGCAGGACAGGGGAGTCTATTTGTGAGCCTGCAAGGTGGCTTGTCTGTGCTGACTTTCGTTATGTCCCCTATGTTCACAGCTTGTCCATTTGTGGGGCATTACAAATAATTAAAAAAAAAAATGCTAGTACACAATGTCCTGGCTGTCTAGCTTTACATTGTTCAGTCTGTTTCTCTCTGTGTTTGAGTTCATTTTCATAGCCAAAAATATTGTGTGAGACTGCTGCACAGATACAATATACTTCTCAAGAAGCAAATGAGTTTTGAAGGTAATGTGAAATGATTCTATCATAACTTGCAATGTACTCTGGGAGGGGAGGCATTGCATTGATATAAGATGATGATTTAAGTTTTGGCAGACATTGAGTAACAGTTACCGTGCATTTTGCCTCCAAATTCTCCTAATTCAACTTAATAGGCAAATCATGTTGTCTCTCTGCTTTCCTGATCATCCTCCATTAACCTGCAGTCTTTGATAAATATGCATTGCCTCATAATGTTGCATAAACATTTTTTAGAAGGCAAATAGTGAGTAAACAAAACCCAAGTTAAAATGATATTAAAGGCTTTGATGGCTTATTAATCATTTATACAAAGCTTATTAATCAAATGGATACTTTAAAACAAAATGCTTTCTTCCAAAATCAGAGAACAGAACCTATGCTGGCCTCCTCTCTATTATGAGGTGAAGGCTGGAAGGAGGTAGTTCTCCATCTGTAGCTCACTTTTAAAAGTTCAGAATCCAGGAACATCCCCATACTAATTCACTGTCACTGTCTATATTGAATCTGATTCAAGGGCATTGTGTGCTCCTGGTGAAAAAGTCACCATATAGAAAAACCTGCCCATCTCCTCCAACACAGTTTTCTTCCTCTTTCCTTGGTCTTTCATTTACTGCTATTTTTTTCTATATCTCTGTCAAATCTCTGATGAATAAATGATCAATGTTACCTTTGTGTGCCTATGAACTAATTAATTTAAAAAATACAAAGAACCTCCCTTCCCCAAACCAGCTTTCCTCTGCTAGAGATTTCAGCACCCCAAGTGAGAGCACAGCATTACAAGTCACTGTTTCAGTCCTCATGACAGTTGAATGTCAGGTTGGGACATGACAATGGACTTTGGAGCTGGGGAGAAACCTCTGACAACAGAACAACTCATGGTGAAGAAGAAGACTTGTGTCCCAGCTGAATGGAAAACTTTGGAGAATGGTGGAAGTTGGCAGCAATGAATCTGAAAAGGTAAACTGGCTGCTATTTGTAAAATTAGCTTGACGGGCTTGTTACTCCTTTAAACTGAACTTTTATGCAGAGAAGCTGTGGTTCAGTAACACTGGGCAGCTGGGCTGCAGTAGCAAAGGAGTTGGGTCCCTAAAGATGTAGAATTACAGTGTAGCTCTTAGCTCCTATGTCAGACCTGTAGCAAGTGCATTCCCTTACTCAAGTCATTCTGATTAATATCTTCTTGAGATTATATGGGAAATTCTGGGTAATTTCAAGTCAGTAGCAAACTTATGTTGACTTTGTAAGGGCCAAGATTTTACCTGTAATTTAAACGAAGGAGATCATATTTTGGCATGTTTTAACCTTGTCATGTTGAGGCATAATTTCTTTCTAAATGTTTAACTTGCCTGGCTGAACATGAGTTAAAAGATACACAGCCTGGTCCACATTTAAACATGTTAGCTGAACCATGTTAAAATTCACTCTTTAATTCCTAGTCTAGACAAAGTCACACTCTACAGGAGAAGGAAGAAACTGTCTACAGTCTGGGTGATTAATGGGCTGAAAGCAGATGTGAGATATAAAAGAGTTTGTAAGCCTCCTTTACTACCTGGAGGTAAAGTTTGGCTGTCACAGGCAAGAGAAAAGGGATAAATTTCAAAGAAGGCTGAAACTGCAGCCAAAATGCATTAAATGATTACACGGCCAGGACTTACTTTGATCACACCTCAAAAGTAAAACAAACACAAGCGCAAAGAAGAAAGGTTCTTTTCCGCCCAAAATAACTCAAAAGGATGAATTCATTAAAGAAAAACAAGCACTCTGGGGCAACGGTACCAAACATGTCGTGGTGCTTTAAATCGCTCAGCCCCAGTAAGGGTGAGTGTGACTCCTCTCAGGGCACTGGCCTAACCCTGCAGTCTCCCTTGATCCCCAGGGAGAGATGGGGGTGGCTGTGAACCTTTGCATACCTGTGAGCTCCTGGGAAGGGAGCACAGCCTCGCCACTGTGCACTCTGTGCAGGCTGGCATTCATGTAGCCTGACACAGAAGTCATCAAACAGCTGGAAATCAGAGACAGTGGAAAAAAAGAACCAAGGTACCAAGAAAGAAAATGGAATAATACCAACTTACATAGACTAACATCTGTAAGTCACAGAGTTGCAGAATCTCGGGTCATCATTTCCATTTGAAATACAGAAAATTAGAGAAAGGAGATATGAAAAAGTTTTTTCAGGTCATCCAGATGGTGAGAGGTAAAAATCTCTGTTTCAATCTGTTTCTTTCCTATGAATATCTACTAGAGAAGAAAGAGGGAAGGTATATTCATATATATTCTGGTTTGGAATATTCTCCTCTCAAAGGAGCAGGCAGTGTAATGAACAAAGTATATTCTCTCCTCGTGGCTGGAGTTCAGTCAAGATAATTTTGCAATTAGGAAGGCAAGGTAGCTTGCCTTGTTGTTTAGGTAGTTTAATTCCTTAGACTGGATAATGACCTGTCTGGAAAAAAAAATCAAATTTTAACATCACTTCAGTTTTATAGTCTCAGTCTGTGATTTGTTATAGAAAGCAGTCAAGCTCTATGGGTGTATATAGTTTATAGCAGATATTTCTGTTCAAGACCACATCTGACAATATTTGGCACTTTACACTTTCAAAAATCTCCAGATTTTAAGTAACTTTATAGTTGTGAGACATACAAAAGACCAGAATCTCATTTCCCTGCCCCATTTTTCCTGATTATGTAAGAAAAATTCCATGTAAAACTTAAAGAAAGGCAGCATCACTGTGTTGTCTGATAGCTTGCATTCAAGAGACTGAGCAGATGAATTTGCAGAGTCCTGTGTCTTGTTTCACCCATCTGTAGACTGAAGAGAATTCTACCAAGAGACAAAGTGGAATCTCCAGGTTTTCTCATTCTTTTCTGTGGAGTCTCTGTATTATTTTATACACCACACACAATCTCAGACCCTCAGTTTACCTACACTCAAAAAGGTGGAATGACATATTGGCACTTTCCAAAAATACTTGAGGATTAAGTCTGCAAAGTTTGTTTTAAAATAGCCATTATTACTTACAGCTCATTTGTAATTTATAGTAGAAATCCTTATGCATTTTGGGGTGAGGTGGGGGACAGAAGTCCTCTAAAATCTTAGTGAGAAAACATATAAGCAAGTTCAGCTTATGCAAATAATTTCTTGAAAAGTTAGGGTGCCTGAGATTATTTATTTATTTTTAATATTGCCTGCAAAAGCTTTAACAAAATAAAAAGGAAAAATATAAGGAAAAAAATCCTTCTATCCAGATATTGAACTGTGCACACATTAGGAGCTTTTTTTCTGATGTGTAAGGACCAGGAAAACTTTTCAGGTAAAGGCTAGGTCTACAAATACACTTTAAGTAATTCCAGCAGCTGTAAGTGCATCGAATTTGAAAAATATTGTTCTGATAATATGTCGACAATAAACATAAATCAAACTGAACCTGGAAAAAATTCCAATCACTTTCCTCTTTTATTTTTTTTTTTAATGTAAAAGAAAAATTCTGATATCAGAAGCAGCAATAAAGAATGGTTTCAATAAGCAGTACAAGAATCGCTATTTTTTTTAATTAATTTTTATATTTCAGGTCTTATTTTACATATTTTGTTTTTAAAAAAGAAAAATACCATATAATTACTGTCACACTTTTTCTAGCACCTCCTTCAACTTTTATGGTAATAAGCAATGGCAGCCTCTGTTCCTCTGTCAAAGGAAAGGGTGAAGTCTTCATTTACTTCTAGTATAATAGATTAAACTGGAGAATCCATTTTAGTCAGAGAAGAGTGGATGTTGGTGAAGTTATGAGCTTACTGCACCTTTTAAAATGAAATATTTAAACAAGTGGAACCTTACGTGGTTGATGCATTAAGCTGACATAGGATGTAAATCAAACAACACCTAAATGTCCTTTAACAAAGTCAATTATATTATATAAGCATAGCAGAGATGGAACACCTTTATCCTGTGCATCTGTCAGTTTCTCCTCCTAAGATAAAAACCTTTCACAGATGCAGAATATAATTTATAACTGTTCAGTATTGTGCTATAAACTGAAAAGAAAATTAAACAAAAATGTATTCTTTATTAATGTTATTGTGAAATGGTGTTCCATAATCGAAACATCTACTGGAAACATCTACTCAGTTCCTGAAATCATCTCTATTAGATTATGTAGATACCATCTAAGAAAATACTTCTAAACTTAATCTGCCAAGACTTCAAAGAGTCTATAAGCAAATACTTAGATTTGCATTAGATTTTTGACTTTGAAATCCATTATTGTAAGTTCTTTGCTGACTTTGATGTGCTGCCTTTACACCTCCTCTCTGAGAAAGGAAGTGTAAAGCAGCACATTAGTTTATAGATGTTCACAGACTGTTTTTCGGATAAGGCCATTTAAATCTCTTTTGAAGGTCAATCCCAGCTCTTATCATTCAAGAAGTAATAATAACAGAGAGAGCCTGCCTAGAGTAAGGACTGCTTTAAAACACAAAATAGCAGGGGTGGAATGAACTTACTTAACTCTTGACCTAGCACAATATCAGCATTCTAGTGTTTTACTGTGACAATGCCCTGCTAAGGCATAGTGTGAAATTTCAATATAGGTGTACGGAATTAAATGATTAAGGAGAACAAGAGGTTGTAGGTGTTTACAGCTTATTTTTTACTTTCATTTCTTTGATTTCTTTGCGGTTGTTTGTTGCAATTAATAATATATTGGAGAACCATTAAAACACTGTTTGAAATGCACAGTGAGGTACCCCATGTTCAAACACAAGACAAGAGTTTCCATTATGCACATGCCAATGCTTTCAAACCTGGCTGGCCAAATTGAGACTATAAAAATAATCTGGAAGCAACTTTCTTATTTTTCCCAGGGCTGATTTTTCTCTTCACTAGACCACTCTACTTTTGGTGGAACCAGTCCTGTTTTGTGTCTTTTCTGCTCTACTCTTATGGATGTCACTTTTCTATACTCTTAAGGTAAATTTTGAAACATTTAGGAATATTATTATTTTGCTTATTTTCATTATTTTCCTTGATCAGTAAAAATGTGAAAGACTTATTTTTCCTTTTTTAAGAAACATTCTGCATGCAAAGTCTCTTTCTAGTCACTTTCTCTAGCTCTGTTTTGATTTTGGTGATGATTTCTCATTATATACCAGTCTTATAATGACAAAAGATTTTGGAAGCTGTTGCCTCCCTATAAGGGACTTAATTCTCAGAGAGTGGAGCTCTACTTTTGAATGAAAAATTTGGCAAAGAAAGCAGTAAAAAAACCAGCCAAGCCTGAAATTATCAAACATAGTATTGAAAAACATTCAGCAGCTTTTTATTTCCCTTCTTTTTTTTTAGGTTTTGGGTGAAGTAGGGTAACAATCATGGTGTTATATGTTCTGCGAGTTGAGTGCTGACAACTCTAACTTTACAATAACTAGATTACTTGTGATTTATGAGTAGAGTCAGTTAATTTTGAAACTGACCTTGTCCAGATGCAGTTTTGTATGATTTCAGCAGCATTTTCTGTACTGCTAATGAACTAGTAGAAGTGCTTCAAAATGTCAATGCAGCCCAGTCATTTTGCAGGCAGCTTTGTCACTGCTATTCTGATGAGACAGAAAAGTTGTGCTCTGAACACAACAGTGCTGTCATAATCCCATCCAATAAGTTATAAAAGTGACCAATACTGAAGAAGTCTGCAGGAGAATGTACAAATCTCCAGGAGTTCAAATCACCCCTGTAAAAACAACAGGGCCAAACTGATTCTAGAAATTTTATGCTGGCATGTTTACAGTTGTGTTTTTATATGCCACACCTTTTGTATTATCTTCCATGTGATCAGAAAAGTACAACAGCTCTAGGTTTCTTGAGAAAGTTTTACTTACAGAAGGACTTTCTTACCCAAATTATTTGTAAAATATACAAAGGTTTATAATAAAACTAGCCATTTTAAAGCTTATATTTGAATCATGGATAACAGTGAAAAAAGTCAGATATGTAGTTCCTCAACCCACTTAAAAGCAAACAGCACCTAAAATGCAATTTCAGCATAGTCTGTCTGTACTCCAATCCTTCAAATGTTTTCTCACTTAAACAGTTTCAGACTCCAGTTTTGCTTCTGTTGATTTTAGGTGCTTATCAAGTCATGGTTCTTGTACTCCTCCTCCGGTCAGCAGAGGCATGGAAGATTTGTTATCCGCTTTTCTTCAGATGGGATGGGATGTACAGATATGAAAATAGATAGTGTTACACAGACACTCTGTCAGGGCAAGTGCTTGGAATCACCAGTCCAAACGTCTAGGTGAATTTGAACCATTGCAGTGGCCTTTCTTTCTGGATCTAAAGCTTAGTTCATGGCTTTTGCAGCAGGAGAAAGAAAATTCACATGTATGAGCCACTCTTCAGCATGTAGTTGTAAGGACTGCTGGGCAACTTAACAGTTATGGATTGCGTTGAAAGAGGTAGTGCTCTGGTGATTTTTTTGTCAGTACAATAAGTGTATGGCTCTGAGTGCTATAACTTCACAGGCAGGTTGGAGCATTTGTGCCACAATCTGTACTGTGGAAGGCTGGAGGAAAGCAACAGCTTGTGGGTAGAAAGGCTACTAAGCCCTCTGCACACCAGGAAACAGTTTTTTTATGCTGAACTTTTCATTCTGGCCTAGAAATAAAAGCAATCCTAATGTAGGTCAGGAGGAAAAGAAGTCGTTTAGGCCTCTTAACCTAAGCTTACATGCTGTAGTGGGGATATTTCCTGTCACTGATGTCAAACACTAGATTTAGATAGCTAAAACTCTAACTCCTGTAACAGTGATGCGAAATATCCAGGATCTACTTAGATAAATGTAAGCTTATATTCCTTAAATGCAAATAAAAAGCAGTATGCCTCAAATTCTTAAAGACACTGGCTGAATCTGACTCAGGAACTTTAGTGTACATATATAGAGGATCAAAGTAAAACTTATTTTACAAATACTTTTCCAGAGATTCATAAATTTAAGACCCCAAGTTACTTCTTTAAAACCTTTTCTTGTATCATATTCTTTTTCTTCATATTAAAAAAAAAACAAACAAAAAACCAAACCTTCTTCTTCCTCCAGTAAACCCCAGAATTGCCCAGCAGGATCATTGCATAGGATCTCAGATTCCATTTGTCTGTGATGTAGTTCTGCTTGAGGTCCAGTTTTCCTGTGTTCCTGCTGACCTGACAACAGCAGTGTATTTTCTGTCTGCCTGAAGATCACTGGAGAAGTGCCAGTCATAATCTTCTCCTTATTGATTCTGGTCAGCAGCTATTGACAGCTTTAAAAAGATTATGTTTTAATTGGGGATCAGATAGATGGCATTTTAAGGTATTTAATTTCACTTTGCAACTCACTATAGATTATCTGAGTGGTTCCACAACTCAAGGAGGATAAAGATGAATGTGTTGTCCTTTTCTTTAGGCGACCCTGAGTGCAAATGTAGCTCAGGCTAAAGTGACTGAAAATCTTTTTCTATCACTGGGCTGAAAAGGTTGAATGTGAATTCATTAGTATTATCTTTGTTTAAGGCACAATATCTATATCTCACCAAACTCACATCTTCAGTGGTCACACTTATTCTCATGTGGTTTAAGAGAGAAATAGAGTAGTGAGATAAAAAAAAAGAAAAACTGAGACAAAGAGTAGGAATTTGTTTTGCCTCAAAATATGTATGTTCACCAACAACTCGGCAAAACAGGTTTTGTAGAAATATCGTCTTAGAGATTGCGTAAAGGTCCCTAATTTGATGGTGATTTCATCTTCTTGCAAAGGAAGTTCAAGGTAGTGCTGAATAAACATCCTCCTAAAGCTATCTTCTGCATTTTCAAAGAAATTAAGATATCCAATGAAAAGCAGCTTAAGAGATAAGCAATCAAAAATAAATACTAAATTCTGAGACCTAAAACACCCTGTGTACCTCAACTTGCACAGCCAAAGTCTGATCATTCCAATTTCAGACTCAAAATTGACTAGTGGATTGTGAAGGTGCCTTCAAGAGATCAAGATCAATCTCGCCAGGAGATGCTTGGCAACACATACTGATGAAGTTCAGAACCTAGTGTCCCATTCATGCCAGATGCACCAAAGATTATAATTTCATATTTACTGGGCTGTAAATTGTAGGTCGGCTTCCCCCAGACATAACTTTTTTGTCTATCAAGCATTGAAAAGAAATTCAGCATGTTGCATGGGACAGAGCTGATGTGTCTCAAAGGTGTTACCTTCACTACACAGTGATACCTCCACATTATTGATGATTTATATGAAGCATTCTATTGGGTATTCTACGCATTCTATGAGTATTGGGTTTGTGTGGTCAGGTTTTGGTAGCTCCTTTTCTGAGCCTTAATACCATAACATCAGGAGTGTATTGCCCCTGACACAGCTCCTGAGGGGCTGGGAAACACAGTTATCCCTATAGCACTACTGGATGCATGGGAAGCGTGTCCAAGCTCATAGTGGAAGTCAGCAGGACAACAGGGAGCTGACACAAGCATCATTTATTTTCCTCAGTAGAAATCTAACTAAATAGTAAATGTACGGGAAATCAGAGTAAGGATTACTTCTGTGGACTTTGCAGAAGTGATGAGCCTTTAGAAATTGAAAATAAGGTATGCTTTACTCTGAATTCAAGGTTTTCCAGTGTTGGCAGAGTATTAAATCCTTGTTTTCCTTGTTGTCTTGAGGAACTGGCTGAAGCATCATGACCTTAGGAGACTCATAAAAATATGGAGAAAATAGTTTCAGCCCTGTGGCCTCCTGAATGACTCCTGTTTTATTCCACATTTTTGGTGTACAAAATTTCCCTCTCCTTGTTGGAACAATAGTCAGTTATCCTTCAAAAATTCTGAAGGCTCTCATAGCAGAAGCAGAATATGTTATTTTGGCTAAAGATGGAAGAGATAAGCCTGGAGGAGCAGAATAAAAATATGAAGTAAGATGGATCATTGGGAAGTGACCAAGAGAGCTGACAGTGAGCTGAAGTGAGAGAGGATGCAGGCCATCTCTTTGACAGCAGTACTCAGATGGCCTACAGGAGTGTGACACAGATATCAGATAAGTAAAGGGAGAAGCAAGGTTGCTCTAATCAAAGGCAGAGATGAATGCACTGCAAAACTTAAACTACCCACCAAGGACAGCCTTTAAGAAATACCAAGAAATCCTGTGTGCAGCAACCGCTTTTGTACAAAGGATTTAATTGAAATAACCTCCAAGCCTGTGTTGAGAAGGCCGTGCTAATTGGCTCTGCCAAGCTTAAATGTTGAGCAGCAATTTATATTTCATGCACTAACTCTCATATGGGACAAGAACCAAAGAAAACAGGCTTTCCTGTGGCTAGCAATGAAGATGGTGCTTTCTCTCTTTACATCAGATATTACACATCCCAGAACTATTTCCTTACATTTGAAAAGGCTTTATTTGTGGCTGAGGTCAGACTAACAGACTCCAGGGAAACAGCATCAAACTGCCTCCATAAATTTTATTCCCAGAAAGTGGGTGACTCCATTCCAGGATGTTTTGGCTGATGATTTTGTTGTTGTCAATCCATAAGAACATTATAAATATCATAATCAAGTAACTGAATTATAGTAATTTCCCATGATTTCTGCTCTCACAAAAGGGCTCTAATGAGAACTAACTTTGCTCCTCACTGAGCCACTTGTTTTACCTGGGCTGAATTAAGGATAGTCCTTTTAATCCCCACGTGGAAGTCAAGCTCTTGGTCTTTCCCAGCCTCAGGCTCAGCCTGGGTTATATTAATTTGCTTTTAGTGGTCAGCAAGCTCAAGGAAAATCTATGCTCAGCTACTCCCTGCTGTTTAATGGGCTGATTCAACATCAGAGAGGGAGAGGTCTCATGCATTTTCCTCAATTTTATCATTCTTGCTCCTGATTCACTCATTCAACTATGTTAGTGATGGGAACGGTGGGACTCCACATATATAGATGCAATCCCAGCAGACACTGATATTTGAAGCACTGTGTTCTACAGATCTGCTTTGAGCAAGGTTAGTCAACTCAGTGCTTAAAAAGCTGGCAGCCATCTGGAGACCAGCCTGCTCCAGAGTTCAAAATTGTTTCCTTCACTGTTGGTAGCAACAATGGGGAGGGGGGTGGTGGGTTGAAAGCTTTCTTAGAAGCAGAATTGGAGAAGAGGAGAATTCACTGCAGGCTGAAGTCACGAGGTAACCCCAGATCCTAGAGGTTCATGGACACTGTGCTCTGTAGTGCAACCTCTGCTTAGAGGCATCATTAAACTCCTGGTAATTAGCAAGTCATTAGGTTTTGACTACACTTAAAGGTTAAAAGGAGAAACTTTGGTGATGGATATTTTGTGTTTTTCTTTCTCTTGTGTTATGTATTCTCTTTGTGCTAAGTGATTCTTGTGCCCATCTCTTACCCACAAGCTGAAATCAGCTCATATTGAAGCCCTTTTTTGAAAACAACCCCAAAGTTATATCAGCTTTTCACAAATTGAGGCCACATTAAAAAAAAAAAAAAAGGTGGGTAGGAAAAGTTTAACACCAGTGACTCTTTAATTTTTGATCAGAGCCTTGAAGATGAGCATTTGATAGCAAGCTGGAGAGCTGTATTATAGCTCTGCAGTGCAAATCTGCAAGATGACTATCTAAGCCTTGATGAGATAATGTGGGGCATGTCATTTCCTGTAGTCAATATTTCCTGTAATGACTCCTCCAATATGATCTTGCTTGATTAAGTGCTGTTTAAGGACTTCTATCATGTTAATATTTCTATCCACACAATAGTTAAGGATGTCTTGCAGCATTTGGAACAATTCTCAAAAAGTACGTTTCAGGCTCAAGACAGACAAAGTGTTTCATCTTTAGTATTTCCAAGGAATTAAGGTGATATTCCTAGGACACTTTTTCTAACAGCTAAAGTCCTGTAGCAGTATACCTATATATCTAAAAATTATTTGCAACATATTTTACGCTTTGGGGTTAATATTCCCACACAGTGAGCTATGTAAAGCACATGCAGAATTTTTAGTCTGCTTATGGCTTTTAAAGTGACAGACATTCAGCTACAATTGTCCTTCAGACTGTTGAATGTATTTCAATTCATTGCATGCTTGTAGGAAAAATCGACAAGTAAAAATGAAAATGAAATAATAATTGGAAAAAGAAGACAAAATAAACAGTACCATGCCATGTAGTGGAAGGATGGAGGGGAGGATTGTGAAGGACTGTCTGTGTGACATCTGGCTTGTCATGTGTACAGAGGGACAAATTGCAACTTGTCTATAACCCTTTTGAACTCTTTCCTGATACAGTCTACAGACTTGTTGAAAACTTTGGCATTTGTGGAACCAGCTCTGTGTCCCTTCCACTTGGCAGAATGTCACATCCCAGAGGACATCTGAGGGCTACTGAGATCAGAGGAATACTCCTAGATCCTTAGAACTCTTTGCTTTTGCAATAGCTTGAGGAAGCCAGTGTTGCTCTGGAGGGCTGTGAGAAAGCTTACCCTGACCATGGTTACCACAGATCCTGGTGGCAAAACATCCTGAGTGATGTGCCTGCAGCTTATCATATTAGAGAGAAAAAATTCCTCTCAGACCCATGTGAGGGATCAGTATTTTCATTCATCTTGCCTAGATCAGGGATTTCACACGGAATTGTGTGAAGCTTCAATTAAAACCAGGAGCTAAATGCATGCCTTCCTTTTCAGCTCTTACTCAGTAATAGAGTATTTTACCTGCAGATAGCAGCAAACTCCTATGCATTGTATAACAAAATCTTATCCATGGAGAAGCATATATTTATTTTTAATAAAATAAAAAAAAATTCCCAACAGTCTTTCTCTACCTAATTGATAAATCATGGCACATTTATTTTTTAGCAGTTTTTTTTTTTTTTAAATCATATATCCCACAACCTGATACAGTGGCATGAACTCACTGCACTAGCTCCTTTTACTTTTATATGTACAAGTGAAAATAAGTCAGGGGAAAGGATGTTAGTGCTGTGATTCAGACTTTAACCAAACTTGAGATAAGAGTCTACAAAAAAAGCAGCTTCCATTTCTTAAGGGAGTATAAATGGACATTTAAATGGATGAGAAATAAAAATATTTTGCAATGGGTATCATCCAAAGGCTTTGCCCCTTAGGTATCAACAGAGAATAGTATCTGCAATCCAAGACTTTATTGTAACGATAAGCTATAGAGAGGGTTGAGTGAGATGACAAAAAGCTTTGTGTGTTACAGTAATCCCTTCCTCTCCCCCCAAGTACAGACATCCATTGCTTTTCTTGCTGCCTTGTTGCTTTTAATCACTTCTAAATTTCTTTTTTTACATTCTTAATTTCATTTTTTCTGACAGAAATTACATTGTTAATATTATACAAAATGGACTTGTTCATGCATATTATATGTTTACTTTGATCTGACTTACTTGATACTGAAAGACTTTTCTGAATCATTGAAGAAATTGAATGTAAAATGAGGGTGCATGAACAGACAGAAACTGTGTAGTCATACGATATTTTGGTCCACGAGGCCTGGAATCACCAACATGCTCCATTTATGGTACAGATTTTAGCCCTCTTCTTTCTGACCTTCTGTTGCTGAGTAACAACGGGCAGTCCTGGTGAGCACTGCTATATGGCACAGTGCAGCATCCTTGTTCTTATCAGCCGCAAATATTTAGATTGCAGTCACTCCAGAAAATATGTAAGCAGGTGCCATGCAAAGACATTCCTTCACTCTCTGATGTGAGCTTGAATTTGGAAAAGCTGTGTGATCACAGAAATCCCTTTATCTTCTCTGGTGACAGCTCTTTTTAGCATCAGTGGCACAGGGTAGAGTGGTACATTTAGAAGGGCTGTTCACAGGCACACTCTCAAGATTGGGCATCCAGTTTTAACCTTCTTACATGAAAAGGATATTTTGAAAGCTGAGGGTGTGAAGGGCTCTGAGTCTAAAATTGTGCTGCAAGTCTTGAGTCCTCAAGGTCTCAGGTAGGCAGAAAGTCAAGGAAAGTTGCAGCACAGCTGTGCCCTTAAAAGAGGTTGCTTTTCAATTGCTGTTCTGCTCCCCTTTTTATACTGTAGGTGTACTTCATATATGAGTCAAAAATGAGAGTTCAGTTTGAAACAGAATGTTTTGAGTTTACACATTCCTACTGCTTTCTCTTCCTGCTTTTTGGAGCTGTGTATATTAGAAAATCCTGTATGTGAGAAAAGTGACTGAATAAAAGAAGTTTCATGTGTGTATTTCCTATGTCCTGCTTTTTATAAATTTAAGAGTTTTCCACTGCATTAAGAAACCATCTTGGGGGCACAGAACTTCCTCTGGTAAATTGTCAGCACTGCAGAGAAGTCAGTGAGGCTGAGGACCTGCCTGACTCTGCAATCAAGCCATCAAGTAAGTATTTCCTGTTGTGGATAATCTATTCAGTAAATATGGAGGGTTTTAACTTACCAGAAATATTTTCATCCTTCCCCTTTGAATTTTTATACTTAATACTATCTGGTCAATCAATAGATAACCTGATCAGCTGCCCACTGACACAGACATATATTTAAGGCTTTCTATCATCTTGTAACAACCCCTTGGCAGCAGTTGTGGAAGTTCTAGGAACCATCTTAACTGAAAGGACAGAAAACACTCTTTTAATGAGAAATGCACTACTTCTAAGTGGAATGAATTTGGACCAATGCACATTGTCAGGTCATGCTTTAAAATCTAGCATTGACAAGGATGCCTCTTTTGCAAAATTTCTAATTCCATCAATTTTTAATGTCTAAAGCCTTCTTTCAGAGCTGCTGGTCTTGGTCTCTAGGAATTCTTCCTTGAAGGCTGCTTTTTAGTTTGTTTTAAAGTAGATTATTACATCCATTCCTAATCAGCAGACACTTCGGACTTGTAGTCAGAGCATGGCTTGAAGAGATGCTTATTAATTTGACGTGTTGTTGAAAGATTATATCCTCTGATAAAATATTTTTTGCTTTTGCTTTTTCTATCTGTGCCCCCCTTTTTCTTTTTACCTCAAACACCTTTTTTTTTTTTTTTTTTTTTTTTTTTTTTTTTTTTTTTTTTTTTTTTTTTTTTTTAATATTGCATTCATTTCCATGTCTGAAAATGTGAAGCTTAACATGAGCCTCTCTTATACTCCCCCCTAGACTTTTGCGGGTCTTTAGTAATATCTGTCTGTCTCTTAACTAACATTTTCCTGAAGACCAGACCCTACTGTGAAAAGCTGTTTCTCTCATTTATTCATTCATGAAACCACACAAAGTTTCTGCAAGAAATTCCCCCATGGCAAGCAACTAACAAAAAAAAACCAACCAAAAAAAAAGCCCCCCAAAAAACCAACTCCCCCCCAAAAAACCCCGAAAACAACAAACCAATAAAACAACAGCAAAACAACAACAACAACAACAAAAACCCCAAACAAATAAACAAAAAACCAAACAAAACCCCAAAACCAACCCTGATTTTCAACTATTTTTCTGAATAGTTGTTGTCTCCTTTTATTTTAATGTGTTAAAGAATTTTCCTGGCCTATTTATTTGTTACTTCACCTATGTTTCTGCAAGCTATTTAGGCTTAGCTCCTTTATACACATCTGTCATTTCCAGGGTCCTGCACAGCTTCCCTCCAATCCACACCTACTCCTTTCCCTGTTCTGTGGAGCCCTGCTAAGCTGTCCTGGTACTCACTGGCTCTGTGAGCAAGCAGACAGTTGACACAACGTCCGTGCTTGCTGTGAGAGTCCAACAACTTCATTGCTGGATCAAGCTTATTGCCTGGTCCACCACTGAGTCTAAACTGTAAACAGCTGTGGATCTTTGTAGTCATTAACAGACTCCTCTCGAGTGGTGCACAAGCCGGAATTCACCAGGGAAATAGAGTTGGACATGTGCCTAATGGTGATACTTGCAAGTTTTAGAATGGGGGACCTGAAAATGGGCCAGCAACCCTGTTAAGCTTAATTTCATTATTTATTTTCCTCTTAATGCTGTGTATTCCCTGTCTCAGTGAGTGCTGCTGGAAAACCGAGGAATTTTAGGTTGTACGTATTGGGAGCTGCAATTTGCAGTGGGGCTGTGGGAGGGCTCTCAGCCACTGCAGCCCTACCTGAGCAAGGCATTTTCCTGCTGTTAAGTCCTCAAGCTCAATGGCAGTGGGATGCAGAGTGGCAAATCTCCCTACGGTAATTCTTCTCTGGCAAGGGTTAAACTAAAAAATGGTAATTGTTTTGATTTTTTTACTGTTAGCAGAGAGAATGTGGAAATGGCTTTTGCTTCATGTGAGAAGTTAAGCTGTCAGTAGCATGAACTCAAGACCCCTCGGAATTTTCACAGTAAAGAAAGATGTGATGAACGTGGTGAAGAAAAAGGTGACTCGGTAATCTGGAATCAACAGTGAGCCCCAAATCAGACCTTGCAGAGACAAAGAAATGGATCTCTTTTGTTAGTTTGCAAAGCTTCCTAACTGCTGACCTGTTTGTTAGTCTAGATATTATAGTTCTCTTTTTTTTGGCCTGAGATACCACCGTTGCCACACCATGCCCAGTCAAAACACAACTGACATTTCCTGTAACTGTTTTTGTCAGAAAATTCCCATCAAGACAGAGAGTTTGAGGGTGTGGATTTGACCCCAGAATGTTTAAAGGGGGCTCATGACTGCATGGGATATTTAATTTTCTGGAGTTTAGAGGAAGAAATTATCCATTAGATGACTCAGTCTATAACTTTACCCTGCAGGATTGATGGTCACAATGGATTTGGGTTTTGGCTCCCTTTGTATTAAAGCCCCTGCTGTGGGGGTAACTACACCCACTTTTGCTGCTGAACAGTGCCACTCTTATCAGAAAGGAGTTTACATCATTGCTCAGAATACATAACAAGCTATGTAGTGATAACATTTATTTAGAAACCTCAAACTACACTATCTCTGGTCTCTATTTTCTTTCCTTGTTTTTCATTCTTCCTGGTTCTGAACTTTGCTATACAATGAAAAAAAAGGCATGAAAATATTGATACATTGTGTTCTAAAACTTCTCAGTGGGTCTATAAACACCTTCTCATGAGATCAAATTATTGAACCTAGAGATAATCATATGGTAGCTGCAATGTTGTTTAATGTCATGCTAGATGATGTTATAGGGTATCTGTTTCCGCCATTCATACGTATTACTATATATGTCTCCACCTGATCTGTCTACATGTTGAATTCTAGCATTTCTTGCATCTGCCTTGAATAATTGTGTTCACAGAGCTAAATAGAGTTTCAATAAAATGCACAGAAACTGGATGACCTTCTCTAGAGCTCTTTCAGGTACAGTGCAATGATCATATATTGTTTACATAATATCTTCACCCTCTTTAATTTATTAAAAAAGAGCTGAGGTTTTCAAAGGTTTTTCAGAAGATTTTATTTTTAAAAACAATGTTGACAGCTTGGCTAAGCTCTGCACATTCTGTAAAGTGACTATTAATAATTAGGGAAAGTTAAAAGTATGTCCATTTTTTTTGCATGTTTTTAATTTTTGCTCCAAATAGATCAGTATGTTGTTGTTGTATAAGTGAGGTGATATTCAGGTTTGTTGGTTATCAGGTAAAGATAGTTTAGAGGAAGGTGGAGATGACACATTGTGGATTTAAGTGACCCTCAGTCAGACAACTAAAGGAACATTAGATTAGTTAGAGAGTCTCTGATTTGCTGAAATTTACTGTAGTTACATTCTAAGGTCAGGAGGATCTGCTTTGAGTTGTCCTTTTCCAAGGGTACACCTGTTCTGCCTTTCTGTTCTTTCTGAAAGTCCTTTACTTTTCAGGCTTTAGAATCTTTGGTTCCCCACAGCAAGAAGTTTCAGAGGCCTATGCTTGTGCATTTCCAAAGCAGCTGCCTGTGGAGCAAGGAATTGCAGCAGGGGATGCCTCTTTGCTTCTCTCAGCTACTGAAGAAGAAAGAGTTGAGGGTCCTCAGGAGCAGTTTCAGTCATGTGTGCTGGGCAGTGACCCATCCTGCAGGGTGGCAGGAGCACATGGGAGTAGATCATGGAGATCGTTAGCAGCCCATAGACCTTTTCTTCCTCAAACCTGCAGTTTGATTTTTCCAGCCCTGGCAGAAGCACCCAGTGGTTTCAATGGTACAGAGATCACCCCTTTGAGAGCATTATTTCAAACACAGTGCCTGTGGCATTGTATTAGTGTTGGAGGTTTTTATTGTGGTAATATCTGGAGCTCTGTGTAAGGAACAGAGGCATTGTCTGAACTTCAGCAGTCTGAGGCACTGGCCTTGTCTTTTCTTGCTCAAGGAAACTTTTGAGGGTGGATTTTTGGCTTGCTCTCTTTCCAGCATAAAGCACCTCTGTATTTCCCAAAAGTGAATTGGGGACAGATCTGCTAGCACAGGGAAATAAAATAGTTTTCCCTGCACTATTTTCTTGGGAGTATGCAAAAATCCCTTGTGCATTTTTTTATGGACTGGACCCTTCTCTTTTATAGCTGGTAGTATTCATGCTTATTACAATGCCATATTATGGCCTAAGACACTTTTTATGCCCCTCTAACACAGCACCCTAGAGAAAGATGCTTCACTAAGCAAGAACCAGTAAACTTGCTACAGAATCAGCGGAATACTTTTCACAAAAGTGCATAAACTTCTGTTCTTAAACATTGTCATCCTTCACCTTAACAAGCACAGAGAAAGGTTCCACTGGTTTCTATGCCTTGTTAGGTCTATCATCTTTTTAATTAATAGTGTTTTTACGAAGCCGTCTGAACTGTGTCATTTCCATTATCAGAAAACCATTGCTATTAATGAATAATTTTCATTTCTGATCCTTGATATCATGCTAGTTGATCTCCTGTTTCCATGCCGCCGAATGATAGCATCGTTTTCTGCCCACGATCAAATTTAATTTGGACTCTGATTATATTATGCTGTTGCGACTGAAGTGTCAATTTTTGTCAGGCAATTAGGAGCTATAACCTGTGAAGTTAAGTTTGATAGGCATTGTAATTGGATTGTTACAGTAATAGCTTGGAACATTCCCTTTTTTTCTTGCTTCTTTGATTCTTGATGCATACTTTAGTTGTGAGAACAAAGGCATTTTGTTATTATGCAACCATAGGATGCTCAAGACAACAAGATGGAATTCAGGTTTTTATACTTTCTCCAGATGGACTTAATTTGGATTTAGTTTTGACCGCAAATTATTCCAGGATTTTGAAAGAACTTGGGGGTGGTGTGGGGGGGTGTGGTGGTGTGTCAAGGAAACACTAAAAAAGAGATCTGTAGAACCAGAGCTGGTAGGATTACAATAGGGAGGTAGGCTTTACATTAAAAGGCTCAAAGGCATATAAAAATCCTCAGACTGGAAATGTGTCAGATTACCCAGGTAAGTCTTTCTCCTTTTAGTGGCCTTTGCAGATTACATACTTTGCAAGTATTTAGGAATATAATTTAAGCTCATGCTGTGGCCCAAATTTTCCATTAGTGTGGGTCAGGGCAGTTGCATCCTAGAGAAATTGGCCCCATGAAATATAATCACAATATAACAGCTATTGGACAACACTTCTGGATTTTTTTTATGAGTCCTTGCTGTCAGACTGTAAGTTATCTGCTTTTTTTTTTTTTTTTTTTTTTTTTCCTCTGCAGACACGGTAGTTCAACGCCTGGCAATTTGTCAAATGAATTTTGCTCTGAATGTCTTTAGGGTGTTCTCAGCCCCTCCCCTACCTTCATCTCTTGATCGTCTCTAATGAAAGGCACAATGAAGAGACCTTTTAAAAAGGACAATGCAGAGAAGATAGTTTTTCCAGTGCTCATTTGATTGGACACTTTTCATAAGTGCTGCTATGTGACAAGCAAAAGGTAGAGGAAAACAAAGAAACTCCAGCTGCTATGGAGTGTAAGAAAAAAGCTCACTTGCAACAGGTTTTATCTGGAGCAAACTAAGAATGAGTATTGAACTGTTAGATAAATAGTAAAGAGGAATTGAACCTTTAAAATTGACTGCAGAAAGTTTTGAAAAGTTTCATATGCTGGATATGGGATTGTTTTATCCTGTCAGTTGGCAAATATTGACCAGGATTCCACCTTTCTATTCTGTCAGGCCTGATTCTCATCTCCTTCCCACAATGCTGTGTCAGCCCTATCTCACTATCACATCCTTAGAGACAGACTTCTTTTTCCAGATAAATTTCCAGCAATTTCATGATATGTCTGACTCTTTTCTACTTCAGGCATATGTTCAATTTTCTCTTCTGATATCTTCAGTGTCAGGTCTGAGCTTGGTCAAGGAGTAATTTTGTAAGTTTGCAGTATTCCTCATTAAAATCCATTTGTTCCTCTTGGATCTGTCCCCTGCTCACCTCCCAACACAACTCCTCCTGCCTTTTCCCAAAGCTAAACCAGAGATTTTCTGTCAAGGCTAATGGATTGAGTATTCACATCCCATTGCTTCAATCATGTGCTCCCTCAGCAGCTCTGTTCCATCCTGTAATTCCGCTCCTCTGCTGTGTAAACTCACTAAGTTCATTTGCCATTCCTACTCCTGTAGTGTTCTCCCAAATTTCACCATATCCTGTTCCATTTGCTCAGTTTCTGCAGGGCTCATGTGGTCTGTGGGTTCTTGTGGCTGCCCTCTCCTCTGAGTCCACTTGGGACACCAGGGTGTGAAGACAGCAGAAAAGTAAGGAAAGCAGCAGTTACCAGACTCCATCAGCCAGTGGGGCACTACTCATCCAGTGGGACTCATCTACTTTATTTTGTTCATACTTTGTACTTATGCTAGGCTTTGCATAGATGCTAAAATCTGTTTTATCTTTTTTTTAATGATTTTTTTTTTATCTTGTCTAATGAAAACTATTTCCAATGACTATTTCCACTTATACCCTATTTTTTCACCCATTTTATTTATTTGGATATACAGAGTCTAAATAGACGGGCTAAACTTCCTGGCATTGTCCCTTTTAATCTCATGGTATTGAAAACTAATACTAAGAACCTGAAAGGATGCATCAGGACTGCTGCTGAGGGAATGGATTGCTGATGTGACAGAAACTGCTGCATATGAAAAGGTGATATATGGAATGGAAAGTAAGTCAGATGAATTTGAAGGTATTTGTAATCTATTCTCCAGCTACATCAGAGGAGATGTCCTGAAATATGATAGAAGATAGTGGAGAGAGGTTGAAGGGTGAATGAAAGCTTTTGTTTCAAAAGGTAATAATAATAGCAACTTATCTCCCTGCTTTTCTATTGCTGTATTTTCCTTTTCCCTTTGTTTTTCTTCCTTCCTGGGAGATAAAGATGGGCTGCAGTTATACATGAAAAATAAGTGAAAGTCACGTAAATTTTTCAGTACATGTGTTCTGTTTGCAAAAAAGACAGCCTAAGAATCTGATGAAAAAAGAGCTATAGGAAGACACATGAGCATGTAAAAATCTGTTCCAGGCAGTAGATGTATGCAACTTTCTGGAATCTATTGGTGGAGCATGTTTTAAATTTCTACTTTTCAGCTGATCCGATACAGGTGTAGCGACTACCGCAGGCCGCTGTCATTAATTGTAATGTTCTGTAGGAGTAATCAATGAACTCTGTTTCCTGAAAACAGTTTCACCTTTGAGCTATTAGTGCTATAATGAAGAGGGTGCAGTATATACTTACATAAAGAACTTGGAATCTATTAGCACCTGTGCTGAGCACTGAAGCTGCTGATACTTTGCATGCAAATTGTAGTCATCATCCGAGAAGAAGCAGAGTTCATAGGTTCAATATTCTCTCACTTTCAGTCTCCTATGTCAGCTATGTCTTAACCAGCTGGGGGCAGAATTACATTCTGGAAATTAGTGAGAAAAAAAGGTAAAAATTGAAAATCTACTGTTTTTGCATCTAGCCTCCCCATTCATATGTTATAAGTCAACAAGAAAAATTCTTGTAAGTATAAATGATATCTGATTTCACATTATATTTTTAAAGTGTCAGTACTCAAGTAGGTTTACATTTGACAGGTGATTTAAATTCTTCAGTACATTTCTATAGCCATAAGAAAAAATCTTTATCAGGACAAAAAACTTGATGAAAATAATTAATTTTGTACTAATTCAAGGAACATTACTACTCTTTTCTACATGAAAATGTCTGAGGCATTATATTAATCTTTATAATTTTCCTAAATATTTAATTCCTTGAGGATATTGCAATGACAGATCGTTTATATTTTTTATACTATATTTACCTTCTGTACTGATTCTTGAATGCTATGCTCTGAGTATACACCTTATTATGATTTGTGCAATCTTACCATAATGCTGAGACAGACATATCTGTACTTCTGTAAGTCTTCTAATGATTTTATCTTTGGTAAAAAAATGGTGGTTTTTTTCACCTCCTACCAGAATAACATTTTTAATACATGCAGCAAGTATATGGCTCAGCCATCTCACAAACTTTAATACCTTTTCCCCTCACCTCTCTCTCTCAAAAGAAACAATTGTGATGGTCTCTATGCTCAGTTTTTGAACACCACAAAACTGTTCTCTGTTTAAATCCATCTGAAATAATATTAAAATGGGTCTGTTGTGAACATTGTGACTCAGAAAGGAGACAGAAAAATCACAGCCATATACTGGCAGAGTAAAACAGTGCACAGAGTTCGTGAAACAGTATTGAGAAAAGCACTCTTACGGGCAACAAATATTTTGCATACTTGGCTCACTTTGTCAGTAGGTTCATGGTAGTTTACTCATGAAATGGTGCCACGAGTGTTTCACGTTTTATATCAGTTTCATCTCTAGCTGGTCAGACAGACCAGGTTAAAGAGATGAGAGAAGATTTATCCTCAACAGTATAATGATACATGAAGTTATTGAAATAATAAGATGCTGAAACTGGATCCAAATTCTGACTAGATTAACATGTAGCTGCTTCTAGGCTTTTTGTTATGAACATGGACTACAATACTTAAGCCTCCTTATGAGGTCTCCCAAAACGTGAGAATCTGGACTTTTGCTTTACACCTGTGAGGATAAGAATGATCCACAGGATTTATGTTGGCTTCAAAAATAGAGCACTTTGCAAATATTTTTGAAAATTCAGGATTTTTTGTTTGGGTTTATATTTTGTTGAAAGTGTGTCTCTTGCACATCTGTAAGAAACAAAAAAATGAAAAGAATACTTCAGAGATAAAATGAGTCGTTGTTTCAAATTATTGTCTTGCCTTTGGAATTTCAAATCAAAAACTACAGCACTAAGATTGAACCAGAGAATTTATTAATATCAGAGTAGTTTGGCTTACCATTGAAGAAGGTTGTCTTGTCCAGATGTTACTCTAGGAATATATAAATCGCTGTCATTCTGGGATCTGATTTCCAAAATCACTCTCAATGTAGACCTGACTCTGCCTCAGTGTACATTGAGGAAGATGATTGTGAGCATCTCTGGATAGTTCGTCATATATCAGCTCTTGTCATTACTTTCAGTTAACAGAAAAGATAAACCAATATAAAGTGTATTAATAATCAAACAAATGGAATATTTATACCATTCAACTTTATTTTGTTGTGACCATGTTTCCTAAAGGACTGTGGTGTGGGCCTGGAGTAAGGACAGAGGGACATGCATTGACCCAGGAGAACACAATCATCTGCTGGCCTCTTTTAGGCCAGAAAATTGCTCATTTATTTCTCTGTACAAGGAAATTGAACACATGAAATCTAAAGCAGTCAACCTGTTTGGCAGCTCAGGCATTACAAATAGTAATCACACATCAAGTTTTAACTTCATCTATAACTTTCTCTGCTTCTTTTAGAGAAAACTAGGGCTGTGATTTAGGTCTTTCTCTCTTATCTCATCAGCTGTCTCCATAAAACCAGTAGGAATATAATTTTGGAGCCCTCAAATTCAGACTAATGGTTCAGCCTTTTGTTGAAGGAAAAGTAAAGAGGAGAGAAAAGATGGAGAGACAGACAAAACTGTTACATAAAACTTATTTCCATAGGAAGCCAAGTTAAACTGTCTTTATCTGTAGGAATGGTAATAGTTATGTAACTCTCCAGCTTAGTTGAAGAGGTGATTAGCTGTTCCTAATTAAGCATTCAGCTACAGCCCCATTAGAAGACATTTCCCCTTCTCCAACAACCCAGTCATAAATTAAAAAAATTAAAACGTTAAAACCCCCCACCAACAAGCCTATAAAAATCCCTCTGCATTCACACTTTTAGGGTTAAGACTTACTGACATCTTGAGTGCTTTATAAAGATTGCGATTAAACTGAGTAAGTACTTTTTAAGATTAAAGTACTTGAAACAGCTTATTTTTAAAATATTTGCAACACCTATTGTTCCTTTGTATCCATCTCTGTGTCCAACAAAATCACATAATACTACAGAGTTTGAAACATAAGTAGATTTCAATACTGACTGTGCAAAAGTCATTTTTAGGGGCAGGAACAGAAAAATGTTTAAGAAATATCTCTATTTGAAGAAATGAGTGATCTATCTACCTATGAAGATGGGAAAGAAGGAAAAAAAAAGCCCCAGAAAACAAAAGGCTTTCATCATCAAGCTCTGAATTGCACTTGGGTGTTTCTGAAATCTCTTTTTAAAGCTCCTATTTCTCTTTAAAACTCCTTGCAGAAAGCCATTTTTCCAGGCAGAAATCAGAGGAATAGAGGGATTTCCTGACGAGGTGGCAGAGCTGGGGAGGGAACCCAGGATCTGTGTGTCCTTCTCACTTGGCTGCTTTTGTTGGCAGCAGCTAGGGAAGCTGAACTACCCGTGTGATTCTCTGCAGACTGCATGCACTGTGATAGCCAAAACTGGTGAATGTTCTTACTTTGCAGGGTTTTGTTGTGCCTGGTAAAAGATGTGGTGAGTGGTACCTCATTAACAGTAAGGGGTCTTGGGGTCTGTTTTGCAAAGTCATCAGCTGTGACTTCTATCTAGGTAAGGTGCTGATTTCCATGTGGTGCTGTGGTGCTGTGATTTATTCGATTTCCACCCAGTCTTGTGTTAGAATTGGGAAAATTAAGCCCTTATGTGTTGTCACATGATATCCTGTTCACATCATACTTTTTGCACTATCTCAATTTAATTTACTTTGACTTAGATTAAAGGTTTTCTTCCAAAAGCCCTCTCTTATAGACCAAACCAATAAATTCAATGTCAGAAAGGCTAGACATCATCTCTTCATTCAGAGGAATAGAACAAAGAAGAGGAAGCCTTTATGATGTTACTATCCATCCTTTTACCTGATCAGTATATAAAGAAGATAGTATAAGAGTAAGGACTGAAGAGTTAATGTTTTACATTAATCACCCCCATTATATAATGTTAAGCAATATCTTCCTCAAATGACTGTACAATGCGGTACTAATAGCAAATTAAGTTTCACATCAGGATTTAATAAGAATTGTAGCAGTTGAATGATTTTCTTTATTTAAATCCATTACAAAATTGCATCCCAAATAATATAAAGACATCTGCTTTGAAACTTGCTGAGACTGGTGGGATTGGTGGAACTTTACAGTCAGACCACTCAACAAAAAGATTCCCCAGTTTTCTCTCATCATGCACAATTATGAGTTTTGACTTCAAATACTTATAATTACAGTATTCTGAAATGACGTCCTAAATATATATGTTTCACAGCATGACTGTGACTTCCAGCAAATTCTCTTGTCTGAGGTGCCTGGTAAAGTAAAACTGAATTAGTGAGAGTACAATAAGCAAGTTACAGTGTTTAGATACAATAACCAAAAATAAAGTCAATTTAATCTTCCAAAGTAGGACAGCTTTTCAGTGTATTCGTCACTATGGAGATTTAGCAGTAGATTCCAACTTGCATTTTAATAGCAAACTTACATAATTGTGAGTCCTGGTGTGGTACTGCTGAGCGTATTCAGGATGGAATTACTAGTTAGACAGATCCTGCTTAGCCTTGTAGTTAAAACATGCTAATAGTTTACACGTGTATGACAGATGATAATAGCCATCTTTATAATCACCTTTGGATATCTCTTTTCTTCCTCTCTCAACACCACCTAAAATGGGAAATCAGTATTAGTGGTCAAGGCTGGGGATTAACAGTCAAGATTCTTGGGATGTAATTTTTTTTTTTATAATTTAGCTAGTTTTGTCAATGAGGATGTGCAATGTTTTTGCAAAATCTATTTAAATAAACACGTTTCTTTGATTTATTAGTTTGCCTATTTATTTATTTGTAGACAATATTTATTTGTCCATGTATGAAAAGATATTAATGAGGAAAAAATTATTATATATATTTAAGAGACTTTTAAGTGCTCAAACTTGGTAAAATATGCAGGGCTTTTTTTGTTTTGACAGAGAAATTATTTGATTTCAGCAATATTTGTTGCACATGCCTTTTTCATTCCTACATGATTGATTATAAGCAGTTCTAGTCATTACATAACTTGAGGAAAATATTTTACTTTAAATTGTCTATGACTTAGATTCTCCAGTTGAGGAATGGCTGAAGAAAAAATCATCTACTTCTCAGTGTGTTGGGAGACTTAATTAAGTGTTTATAAAGCATTTTAGGACTTCTGCATGGACAGCATTATGGACGTGTAATGTAATACTATTCTTAATGTATATTGAAATTATTTTTTATCTCTGGCAATTTTCCATTACTTTAGAAAATTAGTCTAATCTAAAATATGGGCCAAATAGACAGAACTGCAGCAATTTCTTCAGTAAAAGTTCAATGATTGACTCGTGTTGACTTTTATCTTCAACAATCTTCCCTTAGAGTCTCACAGAAACACAGAACTGGAGCCATGCTTCTAATTGTTGGCTTCAGGCTAAAACTTTTGATCACTTTCTTTCTCTACTTTCTGTTAAACTCATTGAATAAAAAGGCTTGATAACATTTTATACTGTCTAATTCTTTATTTTGAGCAATATGAAAGACGAATTTGACCTTCTGAATTTTCAGTCTAAACTTTGGTAACAGGGAGCATTCTCATTCTTGTTTTCATTCATATTAATGCTGCATCTATCTCTTTTGCCCTGTAAAAAGCCATTAATATTGTTCTATTAACCTCTTTCTAAGTAATAATGACCTTTCCCCTGAAAATGTAATTATTGGACTTTTTTTTTCCCACAATAAATCTCTTTTATTAGAAAGTTTGGCCTTGTGCACTTTGTTCTCTGCCATTTCCTTAAAAAAATCGTGCTTTATTTTCAAATAAGTACATTATTTTTATTCAGAATGGTATTCTATAGTGTGTGCACTTGGTCATAATTGGAGAGGAGGTGATGGTGCTCAGTTTGGTTATTTCTCTGCCTTTAGAAAGAAGAAGGCTGTAGTGACCATGCTTTACATTCCTCCACTGCTCACAGGTGTCCTGGCTGTTTGTAGCTGTAGCTTTTTGCAAATAACTTTTGGCCAGGTCAGTTTGGCTCTTGCTGGTGTCCAGCTCAAACAATCTCTGCTTTGATAGACAGAGCTTCCACTCCCTTTCTGCAGCAAGCAGCGATTCTTTCCAAGGTGTTCCCTAAGAACATTTTCTATTTCACCACTAGCTCCTGAGAGGAGGTGGAGAGGAGAAATGTGACACATCTCCTGATGTGTGTGGCAATGCAAACTTCTGGGGGTACTGGAGGGGAGGCAAGGGGACAGCTCTGACTGTGCTCCTGATCTTCGAGCTGTTGCTTTTGTCAAGTAAGGGGATGAGAAAACTCTCCTGTATTCTAAAGAATACAACAGTAATGAAAGCATCTATAACCTCTCCACATCCTTGATGAAGGAGTGGCTGTAGCAGAGGGAATTTTCTTCAATCCAGTGAAGCAGTGCTAAGAAGCAGTGTAAAAAGCAGTATTATTGTCCTGGTTCTTGTTCACTCTCCCTTCTACTCTTGCTGGAGGAGCTGGTAGCTGCTTGAGGTCAGAGAAAGGAGGAAGGTTATGGCATCTTCCTTTCTCTGGCCATTTTCTTCCCCAATTATGAAGAATTCTATAAGAAGAAATGTGAAAATTCATAGAGTTTTCCCATCCTATGTAGGTAAGAAAAACATCCATAAATCACATACAGGGGAAGAATATTTTTGTGGTTGTAGCTCAAGGATGGAAAAGGGAAAAAGTGAATTCAGAGTCTGGAGTAGGTGGTTTTTTTTTTTTGTTTTTTTTTTTTTTTTTTTTTACTTTTTATGTTTGTTTGTTCGTTTTTTAAACTAAAAAAAAAGTTTTTTAAATTGGACCTATCAAATTAGAATACAAGTTTTTTAAAACAGGAATCAAAATAAAGGCAGAAGTTACAGACTGCATATTAGGATTTGCAGTGAGGCTCAATTTTGTGAGGATTCTCTAAGAATATCAGAAAATGGATGTTAACTGTGTACCATGGACAGAGATAATGTCCTTCCATGTATTCTCCTCGCCCATCTTCCAGGTTATTCAGACACGTTGTAATGAAAAGGAATGTAAGGAAAAGGAATAAAGAAAAAGGTGTCTGTACCATAGGTAGGAATACATGAACTATACCATATGCACAATTTTATTATGAAGAGTTTTTTTTAAACCATATTTTTTCTAACATTTATTTGCACTTCATCCTTCAGAAAGAATTTTCTTCATATTTCCTGGCTCTGTGACTCATCAAATGAGCTGTGCTAGTCACATCAGATGATGTGTTTCATAGAATAAGACAGGAAAAGCAGCACACTGAGTCATTGTCACAGGGAGGGTAGCTGCCAAACCACTATTAGACAACACAGGGAAAAGCAAACATATTAAATTACTGGGGTCACAGAAACACAGCCTAGTGGCAGGAAATCATTTGCAATCAGGTGAACATGAGTCTCCTCATCTTTTTAGTCTGTTTTTTAAGGAAGTGAGACATGCTACCATGATGTTAATCTGTCTATCAGCTCCTGCCCCCACTAACTGTGTAAGCTGTTGGCCACTCTCCATAAAATTTGTTGAGGTAGCAGAAGTCTCAGAAATACAAAGTTCTTAAGTAATTTCCTAAAAGCTGATGTTTTTACCAAGCTGGGACATATCTTTTGCATCCTCCTGAGAATGGCTGTAATTCTGATGCAGCAATCACCTCTTCTATGTGCCATACTGGGCCACTGTCCACGCGCCCTGGCTGACCTGCAGCCACCACTGGGCTCTCAGCACAGCACAGCACAAGCTGCCCCTTGCCCTGCAGTCACAGAAGGTTCTGGGGGTGTTATACACCTGGGTCATCCTTATGGACTTGAGAGAGGAAGTGGAAGAATGAGATGGCAGTGGAGACTTTGACGTTACACTAGGCGTGGTGATGATACACACCGACAGAAAGAGGTGTGGAAAGAAAGGAATTGCAACATAAAGCTACTGCAAACCAGGATTCACCTTTCAACTCTGTCTGGGTTCAGCAAACTGCTTTAGTTTCATTTATAACCTTATTCTGAGTACTCAGATTATGCCCCTTCCTTGAGGTACTTAAGCTTCTGCTTCAGCTCCCTCAGGAATGAAGGTTTGTGCAATAACGCTGTTTGTCTGCTGTGAGCAGTTAGTCAAAAACAAGGCCCAGATCTGACAAATTTGATTGAGGAGTGGAAGCCCCTATTTAAATTTCTGTAAGTTTAATGAAAATTAGTAAGTGGCTAGAAAAAATAGTTTATGCTAATTATCCCTCTGCAAGCCAAAATTAGCTGGCTAGTCAAACAGCCTTCTCCTGGGCTAACTATAGCAAGAATTATCTTTTCCTTGCTGGGGCACTGTTCTGTCAGGGAAAATGAAGGATATAGGATAAACATTTGTATGACATTGGGGTTTCATTTGTCTTCTAATTAAATAATCTGACTGCTTTGACAAACTTTTTTCTTTTTTTAAATATGTAAGTGGGAAGAATAACTACAGAAAATATCACAGTATACAACTATTTCCTTTTTTTTCTCCTATTGATTCGTCTTTGAAATTTGATAACTGTCCATAATATCTGGGCTATTTTTAGGCTAGTGATTTTTACAGATATCCTGCTTCTTATTCGAAAAGCAATATGTTCGTTCATATTGGGAAAGCAAGCATTCACTCGCTTTACTTCAATTATTTTTATATTTTAACATGCTCATGAACAGAAAGTGAAAATCTGGCAATTCCATTATAATAGAATGTTGAGGTGGATTTCATTTTCTTTTTATCACCGTAAATTTGCTCACATCTTCAACAAGCTTAAGGAGAAACAAAGACACAGGAGTACACACATACCGTGATCATCTCATGACAATGGAATCAATAATTACAGAACTGGCATTTGAGCCAGTTACAGAATCAAACTGATATTCCAAATTTTTTCACAGTAACTAATTCTTAAGTCTAAATTCTCTGGTAGGACTTTTCATGAGATTTGCTTTTCTTTTCATATTGTTACTGGTACAAACAGGAATCATCATCTGTAGACTGTGCCGTGTCCACTTACATCAGCATACCATGTTTTTTTGCTTAATGCCATGTATTATTGTAATCTGTCAGAATATAGCATTCCCTTCATTACACAGCTCTTTAAATATTACCTGTGAGAAAAAACTGCCAAATTTCTTCCTCAATATTGGAATTTGTGGGGATGTTCTGACTGGGATTTTACTCTTCTGTGTTCATAGGGTAATACCCACATTTCATATTATTGATGTTCCTGCTCATAAATGTGAGCACATTTCTCTTTCACTCTAATCTCACGGAGGACATAAGTGATAGGAGTTATATTTCAAATGTATGTAGGAGATGGGCAAGGCTTTGTTGCATCTGCAAATTCAGTTAGCAGTCATCGTTCTGTAACTGGTTTCTATTGTAGGATGCACAGAATAGAACCCAGTAGCAGCTTCTCCACCCCTGCACAGAGGTCTGATATTTAGAACTACTAGGACAGAAGGTCTGTGATTGTTCTACTTTCCAGACTGACTTATCTTAACTGAGGTGTGAAACACAGCCTGGAAGCATTGATGAGAAAGCATAGCTCTCACCTCCTCTGATGAATGTAAGAGAAAATATTGGGTAAAAAACCCTTAAAATTTGTATAGAAGCACAGGAGAAGGGGAAAAAGACATGAGCATTGAGCTACATAGCCCTGAAGGAAGGATCTCCCCGTGTTGCTTTTGTCAGTGAGTTTAAAGAAGGACTGCAAGGACTCTGGCTATCTGAGAGTGAAGATGTTGAAAAGGCAGCACTGGTGTCCATTACATACTTCACTTTGAGCACAGTTCAAAGGTGCTTTTCCACTAACTTAACTGAGGAACCCTGTCAAGCACCCTGAACTCATTGGAAGTGTTAGCACCCTTTTCCTTACATCAGTGTGCTTCTATAATAATTCACTTATTTTAAAAAAAATATTGCAATTGTAAAACACAGACCAAAAAAACCCCAAAATCCTGTGATTCTCAGTAAGTCTTGTTATTTTTATTTGTTATTTATGACAAAGAAAACTACATTATTAATTCATATTTTTGAATGTGGAATCAATAGCACTGTGATTCTTGCCTTTTCTTTTGGGATTAGCAATGCAGCATTTCCTGCAGTGGAACACTTTCAGTTTCTACAGCTGGCTGCTTTTTCTTCTGGACCAGTCTTCATTTGTGCTTTTGATTCTGTTTGGTTTTGGAAGGTCAGTCTGTGACTCTAGGAAAGACCTGCTTTCCAGTGGATTTCAAGCAAACAGGCTTGATCAGGTTTGATACTACCCCATTTGGACGCACACATATGTGCATACACATCTGTGTCATTGATTTCAAAATTCTTCCCAAACCACTCACTGTGTCTGCAGACCCTGCTCATGGTGTCCTGGTATTTTGGTATCAAACGCATATATAAAGAAGTTGCAATGACACTCAGTTTTCCCTGACAAGCCTTATTTTGAGAGTATGTGCAGCTGCTGCAGTATGTCATTTGGTAACTACTTTGGAAGGTAACATCCTCTGCCCCACAGATTTTACCTGTAATATGTTACTGAGCAAGTCCACACAAATCTCTCTGTGATCATTCACCTTAAATATATATTTTTTATTTTCAGCAGAAGAGGACTGCAAACCTTCTTTCACACAGTACATCCTGGCTCACTTCCTGCTCTTGGAAAAGATTGTTTCAATAGCTCTGAACATGTGCATTACAAGAGACAGACTCAGACTTGCTCCTTCCTGTATCGAAAACTGAGCTCTGAATATTTCTCTGGGAACCTCAAACATGGAGAATTAGCACACTGAACAGAAAATGCCCTCCTACCCCTGAAAGGAAAAAGGAATTGACTGAGGCACCACTGTTACAGGCTGAGGACCAGCTCCACACAGGTCAAGAAGTGAAAGGGAGAAATGAAACCAAAGCCTCCTACAGTAAATTTTGTCCTACCTCTCTTCTCCCTTTCCTGTACTGAAGTGTATTGTCTTAATCTGGGAATGTGATTTATTTGTGAAATATCTAGTGGGTGGCAGAGGTGGGGAGCAAAGCTGCACAAAACTCCCCAGAGCTGCTGACCGAGGTAAATAGTGTGTCATAACACATTTATCAAATAATAATGGAAACCGTATAGAACACATAGGAGAGGGAGGGGGAAACCCCATTCCCCACTGGGAAGTTACTGAATATTTCAGCCAGTTTATAAAAGTATGTGTACATGTGCTTGGAAGGGGGGAGGATTTTCGAGCTTCATCTCTGCAAATAAATCATTGGCGTGGGATGTCTGAGCAGACAAGTGAAATGGATGAGCGCATTATGGATCAAGGAGGTGGTATTCCTGCCTTGGTTAGTTTGAGACAGACCACCCAAGCACTGTAGGTCTAAGATGAGACTGTAAGTAGTGCTTGTAGAGTTCTGAAAGGCCCAGGCTGCAGTCTCTGACATGGTATGAAGATGGGGAATAAAATCAAATTGGTGGTATTTCCAATATAGCAGGCATGACTTATCTGATGTTGTTCCTAATAATTTTTTTTTTCATTTGGCTGGATTGCAGCTGTAGATAAAATGAAAAAAAATGGCAAAGGTGTAATAGTTATGCCTGTTTTGAAAATAAAGTTTAGCTTAAAACAAACAAACAAACAAACAAAAAAAACCCAAACAAAAGCAATGGTGATATATTTATACATTAATCACTCCTTGCCACTACTGACTTTCAGAATACAGAAGCCATAGTCAAATTGTTTCATTGAAATTAAGAATCTTGCATCATAACTGGTCTATTGAAGTCATCAAAGATTACTTATGGTAAAAGACATCCATTCCACAAGAATAGGGCTGACAGAACATGGATGAGTATTACCAAAAAATACTCAAGTTAAAAGGAGCCTGGAAAAGACAGTATCCTTATAAATATACATATAGTTAAAACTTTGGAATTTTTCAAGGAAGACATAGTTATGAGGTTTGGAATGATAATCTTTAACAGGGAAACCTCTTGGAGTGCAACCGATCATTTTTTTATATTTACACCTGGCAATCATGATTGAAGGGTGATCCATCTATATGTAGTAATGAATAAGATGAATTTTGGGTTGTAAGGAAGCCAAGTAGGAAACAGAAAATTATTCTGTTTTTTAGTTTTCTAACAAAAAAAACCCAAAAAACCAAAAAAACAAACAAACAAAAAAGTGGTCTTGATGTTTTTCTACTATAAGTTAAAATTTCATCATTATTAAAATTTTTGATTGAAAGAATACTGGAAGTTGTACCAACATTTCTCTTATAGTCAACAATCTTAAATAGTTTTAAAATTATTTTAAATCTGTTGCTTAAAAAAAAAAAAAAGAGCATGTTTTTTAAAAAATGCTGTTTTCCACCCATGAAAAATGCTGGCTTGATCACATCTGATAGCAACCATTAGCATTTGCAGCCACGTGCAGCCGCCACCTTGCCAGGTCAGACACAGATTTTGGTTGGTGACTGGGCCAGAAGCTGTAGGGTGAAGCCTTGGGACAGCTCAGCTTTAACAGCTGCCAGGGGATGCCCTGGCCACAGAGAGGAGGTGCTGGTGGTTTGTGGGCACCCTGCCTCCCATAACCAGTGTCCCAGCGGGGTGTCAGCTGTGCTCCTGCCAGGGGGTGACGTAGGAGGCTGAGATGCTCAGCAGTTAAGTTCCTGTATCACATTTCTCAGGAACGGAGAAATGTTCAGGCTGGATTTCAGCTTCAGCATTCATGGTGCATCCACCTAAATCTCCCCCGAAGTTTTGATTTGATACAGTATCATTCGTTTGGTGCCTTAAATTGTGCAGTGTAACTTTTTCTCCTCACTCTCTTGAACATCTGCTCTGCTTCAAAAGTTGCTGAGTTTTGCCTGCAAGAGATTTAGAGATTCTTTTTTTTTTTTTTTTTTTTTTTTTTCCCCCCTCAAGTTTTAAGGGGAACTAACTGTCTGTGGGCAGGTAGTGAACAATTGGTGCTGGAGAACAAGCCTGCAAGAGACGGGAAAGAATCCTTCTCTGCCCAAGGGCTTTAGGCACCCAAGAAATTGATCTACAACTAGTGCTATAAACTGTGGGCTATGATTGCAGCTGTGATCTCTGCATGAGATTTACAGCCCCTGGATTTGCCCCTGCTGTGTTCCCAGCCTGACTAAAGCAACTTGCTACGTTCCCAGCATGTCTTTGCAGAAGGTGTTGCACATCAGGCTGGGGGATATCTGCAGGCTGCTCCACAGCCCCATTAGTTCATGTAGTTTTTACCTACAGCCTGGCCACTGGTGAGAAAGTTCTTCCTTGTCTCAAGTCCATTCTTGGTGGTAAATGTGGTGTTATCTAGCTGCTCAGCCACAGTAGTGACTAGCTCCCTAGATGTTAATAAAAGTGTCAGAAAACCACCAGATACTGCTGAAGTAAGAGGAACATTCCTTTTAAAAAAGCTTATATGGTGTTTGTTACAACTGAAACTGGATATTGGTCTATTTTTCTACTGCTGATGTCTGTGCACTGAGGCTAATTGCACCCATTCACGTAGAAGTTTAGCAGTTAAGGAACTGTACAGTGAGAGAGAGGACAGCAAAGAGAGCTGCCCTGAATGGCAGAAAAGCAGCAAGGTGGGAAGGGAAGATTCTGTAAATCCTATGAATCCTCTCACCTTCTCTGTTCCCTCATCTAGGGGTTTCTCCATCAAGACGTGCTTTGTAAAGGAGCCTTCTTGCTGTATCTGCTGTGCACCTCCTCAACACTTCCTCAGCTTGCCATGTTCTAAGGCAACCTCAGAGCATGTAACCCATGCCTGATAACTGCAGATAAATTAATATGTAAGAAATGCAGTATTAAAAAGGACTCGAAAAGACTGATTTGTTGTTGAAAGCATTGTCTAATGCGTTCTGTTGAAAGAATTCTTGTGCGCAAAGAAGACAGGTTTCCTTGACATAAAGAATAGGCCTTGATCCCATAATTATTTTGGCAGGTGCTTAATTCCCAAAGTGTGAGTTATCCTATGAAATTCAATGCACATAGTGAAACAAAGGAGTGGGAAGGGAGGAGGAAGGGATTACATATCTTGAGAGAAAGGCAAGAGGGGCTCTCTGAACAAATGGGACTGAAAGGAGGATTGAAGGAGGAGAGGAAGGGCGATTGGCGAATGAGAATAGGAAAGCAATTGAGATTTGAAGTTGAATCAGCAGTTGCTGACATGAATGTGACACTAATGGAAAGGATTTGGGAAAAGAATAGATATAAGGTAATAGATTTGTTCTCTTCAAAATGTTCTGTGTGCAGGTAATAACATGTAGAGTTTGTTTATAATAACTTAAAGTGACATCTTTTGGTTTCAAGAGAAAAGTGAATTCATGGTCAGAAACAAGCAATGCCACACTTACCTGTTTTTCTTCCTCTTTTCTTCTTTCTTGAAATTTATTTCTGGAAGTCATTAAAATTCAGATCCCTTCACTTGTAACAAATGATGTGAAGTGTTAGGTACAGTACTTGGAATATATGTTTGTTAAAATGAAGGAAGAGACTCTTCCAACACTTTGGGATTTTATGAATGATTTACATCTGGTGCTAAAGTTCATAAATGAAACGTGGGAGAACCAGATGCTTCATTTCTTGACTGCATCGTGCCTGCACATACTGATGGTGAATTGAAAACAGGAATGTCTCATAAATCAAGAAAAATCTATTTTTGTACTCTTGATTTCTATTCTGAACATCCATATAACACCAAACAAAAGTGGTAAAATTGGTTCCTTGAGAAACCCTTTATGTTCAGTAACAGTGTGGACATGTTAATAAAATAAAAGGGGAGGGGGGGAGGAAGAAAAAAGGAACCCATTTTCAGAATGAAAAGTGCTCAGAATGAGCAACCATTCTTGGAGATCAGGATTGAAGGCACTGCATTTAGGAAGAGGAAGACTGAATGGAACTTCTGGACAAACTGCCAGGCACCCAAAGAGCTGTGGTGTATCATAAGGTGACATTTCACAGGTTTTGGCACTGGGTGGAAATTTACTGATAAAATAAATGAAGGCAGAATCTGGCCCACTGATTGAATAGGAAGATTGGAGCTCACAAGCACATGTTCGGAGAGAGATGAGTAGAATTCAGATGTTTAATTATTCCATCAATGTTTTGGAACAGTACTCTTAGCCTGTCCTTTTTTTCTGGTTGACATCTTCTGCTGGCCTAAGAACTGTAAACAATTCATCTCATGATGATTAGTTGCTCATAAAACTTTTGTAAATAAGCTTTTAAAATATATTTTATTAACTTATAATGAAAGAAGAAACACATGTCTATCTAAAAGATTTTTTTAAATAGAACTATTAGGTTTCCACTTCCTTGATTTCATAGCATGTGTTTATACACACACTTTAGATTATTCTATTACAATTCCAAAACTGCCTGTGAGAAACAGCAGGGTAACAATAACAAGTTTGGATGAACAAGTTGTACCAAAGGGTTACCAAGTACCAGCTGATGAGTGGTAGTGCCCACGTGTGCCCTCTTGGCCTCCAGCAAATGGGTGGCAATTGGAGTGGGCTCAGCCCACTGTGCAGGTGTGTGAGGCTGCCTTGACTCACCTTGCAGTGCTGTGGGGGGAACAGTGTGCATCCAGGCAATTCTTGCAGCTCAACAGAAACTCGTTACCTTGTGGGATCTTGTTTGTGTGTCTAAGCCCTGGATGTGCATGCCTTGCTATTTCTGTTAACAATTGAAAACAAATATTTATTTAAATTTATTTGCACATCCCACACACAGATTGAGTGTAGGTGTGCTGACAGAAGGGAGATTTTAGGAAGGATTTCATAAAGGTGAAGGAAATGGCTTAGCAGCCAGGTTTCAAGGAGGCAGCCTGAATGCAAGGAGCAAGCCCAGACCGTGAAGGGCCTCGTGATGGTATCAAGGTATGCACTGCTGGCAGGGGAGGTAGAGCTTGTGAGCTGGGGGAACTGATCTTGCTGCCAAAGGCAGGTAGGCAGATTGTGTAAACACACCATTAGCTTATGTACCTGCTACTCCAATATTTCTCTTGTGGAAGCCAGTGGAAGTTTTATTTCAATGAGAACAAGATCAAGCTGTTCTAGGGGGAATATTCCATTTCATGCTGGGCATTGCACCCACTTTCAGGCTGAGGTGGAGTCACCAGAAGTGACAGAATGCTCTGTACTCTTCTTAGTTACTTTGCTGCTCAAAATGTGTCCCTAACTAAGACAATTTGCTATATGTCATAAAACACAAAGGAAAGCACTTTTCACAGCAAATATCAGAAAAGCACTCTCTTTTCTCAACTGCAGAAGTAACAGAAATGATGTGTTCATTTTAAATTCCATTCATGTAGGCCCTAATAAAAGCTATTATAAAATACAATTGTGTGGAGACAAAAAGAGAGATAATATCACTATAGCTCAATATAAAATTTAAGTAATTAAGACATGAAAACTATTACACAATTTACTATGAATGCAATGTGAATAATAAAAGGTTTAACCATTTCAATTCTGGTTCGATGTTTTGTTTTTCTTTTTTTTTAATAGTGCCTTTTGAAAATGTTTGAGGTTGAAATATTGAAATGTAAAGATCTAAATTCCATGTTATTTCAGAAATTGAGGAGGGCTGAAAAGTAAGCTAGCTGAGTTTCCAAAGAAGTCTTGTACATGTTTTTAGGTATTGATGCAAACATGGCAGTCTGCCACATAATGGATTCTACATGAAAAATGTCAGCTTCAGGTGATTTTGATTGTGGCTGTAAATAAAACAGGACATACTGAGTGAGCTGAGGAAGTATTTCAGCAGTGAAAGCTAAGCAGCTGCATAATAGATATCAAATTGTGTAGACAGACAGATGAGTCCCAAGATTAGAACAAAAGCATCCATAAAAGTACTGGAAAGAAAAGTATTTTTAAACAGGAGGCCCTTAAGATCTACATTTTACTTTCATATGATTAACCACTGTGTCCTCTCCTCTCATGAACTTCAGCAACTCTATTTGGTAAGTGGTCAAGAGGAAAGATCACTCTTGCCTTTCTCTAGTTGAGTGACTATCAAACAGGGTATTTAGCAGACATTTTAAAAGATATTTAAATAGACATTTAAATATATATATATATAAAATGTATGTATAGAAATAGACATTAATGCAAATTTAAAAGCCATTATTCTCTTGTGCACTGCCATATGCATGACGGTGCCTGCTAACACTCAGAAACATCTGCTCAATGATCCAGCCCTATCTTTTCACTTCATTCCAGTGGGATGGTGTGCGTTCGCTTTCTAGCTGCGAGTTGTGTCCAGCACTCGGGTTCAGCCGTGTCCGGGCTCTGTCTCCTCACGGAGCGGCATTCCCCGGAGCTGCCAGCCGGGGGTTCAGTAGGTGGCACTCTTCCCTTTGGATCAGCCCCAGCCTTGGTCCCCGCTGCCGCACGCAGTGGAGGCAGGAGCTCCGCAGGAAGTTAAACGACAGAGCCTCGTCTTGCACTGCCGGGGTGTCAGGCACTAGCCTCTGCCAATGTCCAGGTTGGAATACTTCCTACACTGGATCAGTCTGGATGGTTTGTGGGCCGTCCTGGGCTTGTTTGTCACAGCAAGAACCTCCATATCTGTCCTGTGCAGAGGAGAGAAGCAGGGACCATCTTTAGCATCTGGGCAACATTTAGCCTCAGTATGCATTTCTTCCCAAAAACCTATATACGGAATGAAAACAAGGTTTAGAGATCAGTAAGATGCAGCTCTGAGGTCCACTGAGTTGATTAGGATGGCATTTTCAAAAAAAGCTCACTGGTCTCACTAGGTAAATTTGACGAAAGTTTGTTTGCTAGGTCTTCAGAAGCTGATGATCTGCAGTTCCATCCATCATAATTTTGTAATACTCAAAATTATGGTTGTTTATAAAATACAAGTCTTCTATGTGCATTAATTTCTTGGCTGTAAAATGGAACTGCTAATACTTACATATTGTGGCTTACAGATGTGTAGTAAGAGATTAAAATGTTTGTGATGTTCTAGGAAAAAAGAGGGAAAAATTTAATTAAGCATTGTGCTTATATTTGTTATTTATGATGAAGAACCTAATTGTGAAATTCATCTTCTGCACCTTTTCTCTCTTTTCCTGTTGTTATGGTTTGTTTCAAACTGGGATGAATCCTCCCACACATCACAAAGTACAAGTGAAATAATGATAAATTTGGTCCATGAGATTTTCTTTTTTTAATTGGTTAGTTTTTAAAATCACCATTTCTTCTTAAAACTGCAGAATACTTTTGTCCAATAAAGTTATATAAATGACTCAGATATTTCTATACTTGAGGATCAATCATTAAAACAAATAAACTGTGCCAGTTACAGAGGTCAAGTCTTAGGATAGGCTTTATAGGAAGGAAGAGTTGCAGGTTTGTGGTTTTGTAGTCTCCCCAGTAACTCATCCCATAGATAGTTTAATATTTGTAATATAAATTATTCATGAACAGTTTTTAGTAATCAGTGAATTAGCCACTTGCAATTAAAAAAATTGACCTCCTCTTCTTGCATTTAATCTGAGTAAAGTCAGTGTCATTGCTGTGTGATTTGGTCTCATCTATTTTTATCTGATGTAGCAGCTGTTTTGATCCAAAATTGACAAAACCACCCTGGAAACCTTACAAAAAGGTAAGTCATATATACATATATGTATATATATATATATGACCCTTTACCCTCTGCAGAAATACCATGCAAGCCATCCAAAAGAAGGGCAGACTTTTAGCCCTGTGTGTTTGGTCTGGCTGAGATGCAGGTATTAATCCCCATAGCAGCCCTCACAGTGCTGTACCTTGCATTGGTAAATCACCACAAAAAGTGGTAACACAGTAGTGTTTTGGCTACTGCTGAAAAATGCTCCAGCAGTATCAATGCTGTTTCTCCAAAATTCCAACCCCAATCCTGACGACCTCTTCCAGTAGTCTGGGAGTGGGAAAGATCTTGGGAGGCGCCAGTTTGGACAATGAACCAAACTGATCAGAAGGATACTCTGTACAATATGGTGTCTGCTGAGCAATAGAGGCTAATAAGGAGGAGGAGAAGAGAGGAGCATTTGTTAAATTTATTAAAATTTGTTAAATTTATTAAATTTGTGTTCTGGAGCAAGCACTACACATACTGAAGCCCTGCTTTCCGGGAAGTTGCTGGACATACCTTGCTTTCTGGAAGTAGAGAAATTTTTTGTTTGTTTGTTTGTTTTCTTTGCTTCTGCATTCTCAACCTTTTCTCTTGCTTGGTTAAAGTGTGTTTATCTTGACCAGAGTGTTTTTATTCTTATTTTTCCTTGCCTCCCCCACCAAGAAGGGGAGTGATAGAGCAGCTTAGTGGGCAACTGGCATCCAGCCAAGGTCAACCCACCACAAAGCCACCAGAATATCTAGAAATATCTAGAATGCCTGATCATATGCACCAAATATTTTGACACCTCTATTTGGAAAATTAATGCCATTTTAGAGTAGATTACTCTTCTGTCCCTTTAACAAATAAAGCCTGAAAGAAAACAGTGACTTTAGAATGTGAATTCTAAGAATTAAAAACCTTCAAATATTCTTTGAAGATATTTATGAGACAGTAGCAATGGATGATGCCAAATATCACATTCTCCCTTTTGCCAAGACTACTTTGTTCCAGTGCCTCACTTTTTTCATCAGGCACAAACTGCTGACAGAATGTCAGTGTAATAGGAAAAGACCTCATTTGGAACAGTTATTAATATAAAAACCAACCATGTCAGAAAAGGGTTAGCCATCCAAATGGACAATTTCAACAAGACACAATTAAAGTTGCATTATTTCCCTCCCTGGAGCTTAGAAAGATGATAAATTTGCCTTGTGTTTACCTTTTTCCACTTTGCATTGAAATAGTTAACAATTCTATTTTTTTTAACCCAGTTATTCCATCTTATCTACCATACCTTTGATTTCTTCTTATCTTCATAGTTACTATGCTGTAAATACTTGTTTGTTCATATAGATTACATTGTAGAAAAGATAGCAACAAAAGGCCCTTATGTTATCTTCTATATTAGATAGAAGTGGGGGGTAATGGATAGAGATGAGGAGTGTGCACTGAGACACTGAAGGCATTGTTTAGAGAGATGGAAGAACAGAAAGACAATTAAAAAAAACCCCAAAACCAAAAAATAAACCAAACAAACCAACTTTTGAGGACAAGATTTCATAGAGAAAGGATGTCAGTTTATGTAAAAACCTGTTGAGATGTCACAGGGAAATGTAAGAAGATTCAGACCCTGGAATATGACAAAGAGGAAAAGAACTACCTTTAAGAGAAGTTTCAGTTAAGTTTCAGTGGAGTACAGACTGGAAATATGATTTAATAGGTTCAAGAAGTAGGCTACAAGAGATTAATTCAGCAGGAAATTGTAGATGATGTAGACAGATAGAAATTCAATAAGCTTGGCAAGAGAGTGAAAAGCAGGCTGGATCCTAGTGGCAGAAGTATGTGTGAGGAGGCATGGACATACTAAGGGTAAAAGAGTCTTCTGCCCATATATTTCATCACAACTACCATGAAACAGTGCAATAGATTCTAGTAAGAACTGATTACACTCCTGTCAAAATCTTCATTATAAGACTCATTTATGCCCTGGCCTCTCCCTTAAAATTTGTCTTCTGGAAATTCTGAAAAAAATTATCTTCATTTTCTAGTAAGTTTATTAATCAAGACAAAATGTTTGTTCTTATTGCTGGGTAAAATATTTTTTTCCATCTATAGTAATTAATTCTTAAACTTATAGGAAAATATTTTGTAAATTTTTATTATTTTTTATTAAACCTATTAAGGCAAAACTTTTCCCCCAGTCATCATTTTAAAGGGGTAAGTAAGAATTTAATGTATTTAAAAGATAAAATTAAATTCAAATAAACAACAACATAAAATATTCATGTTGTAATTCTCAGGCATACATATCTCAGTTATTAAAAAGAGACCATTTCTATTAAAATACTTTTAACCATGCATAGCCTAACCTGGCCCTGATTTGTTGGAATGGGAATATATATGATGGTTATCAGTGGAGGATTTTGAGAACCTTACTGGGGAGAAAGAATATATTTTTGGTCAGCGACAGTCCAACTAGCTCCACCTGGACAACCTGTTCACTTTCAAGCCTGACAAAGTACCATATTCTTTTCTGGGTCCAGCCAGCTTAAAACTAGAACCTGGGAGCTTATGCGCTGTGTTTATAAGATAGTGAGCCAGCATTCAAGATAAGAATTCCCATTGTGCGTGCCACAGTGTGCTGTGTCAGTGCTAAAAATCCTGAGCTGGCACATCCTCTAATAGTTTTGTGTTTGTGCAAAAGACAGTCACAGAAGTGAAACTTGGGCAGACAATCCCCTCCCCACTTTGCTCACTTTTATGTGGCACTTTCAGCTCTACTTCCAGAGGTTTTCCAGAACTCTGGTGTTTCTTTTTGGTTTGCCAGTCTTTGTTATTTGTCTTTACATATCTGTTTTTCTCCAATTGACATATTCAAAGCTGAGCCTAAGAATGCAAAGAATATCCACTCCCAATTCTTCTCTCCATGGACAAACCCACATAACATCTACTGATGGATGACAGCTTACTGTTCATTCTAATTATACTAAAGTGTAAATCTGCTGACTGTGAGTATGGAAACTTGGAGCTTGTTTCCCCTATAAACTTTCTCAAGTGTCTACTGGAGGCCCAGTGTCTCCCCAGCCACCATGCCTCTCTAACTATCTCTGAAAATGCAAAACAAAAAAAAAAATAACCCTAATACATGTGGCTTGTAAGTGGAAGAAGGTATATGCTCTAATGTAAATTAAAGCTCTCAGGCTCAACTACCTGAAGTGTTCAGGAGTTAGCTGATGGTGTATAATAGCTGCTCAGCCTTTTTCTTGCTTCTTGGTGGAGACAGCATTGATTGGCTGGGTTGATTATAGTCCTGCACGTCAAAAAGGTGCAAGTTGCTGTTAACACTAGAAAATCGGCTCTTGCATGTACAGGCTTAATGCATGATAAGCTATATGGTGTAGACATAAATTTTGTGTGCTTGAAATTGAAGTGAACTTTGCTTGTATCCATGTAGATATGGCCAGTAGCTGTTAGAGTCTGTTGCAGCTCATATTTATTGCTTGTAGTTAAAGTAAAAATCAGTGCCATGTGATTTTATTCAATTCAGGAAAAATAAAAAAACTAATTGTCCTTCTGCCAAAGTTTAAGTGCTACATTTTTTCATTAGAATTTAACAAATGTTCATCTTAAAATAGACTGACAATGGGTCAAACTGTTCCATTTTATCTGTTATGAACTTAAAATTTATCAAAGTTAGTACTTGCTCTTTCCAAAGCAATTTGTATTTTCACTCCTGAATTTAACTATCAAATTCTCCTTTGCACCTACTGTTTAATAGCCACAACATCCTAAAATATTTGAAAAAGATCATTGCAACAGCCTTACTCTTTACCTGCCTCACCCAACATGTTACGTAGATGTTTTAGGGCATTAATATTGTTTATAAGCCTTTAATGCAGAAATATATAGTATTTTAAGGGAATATTCTTGAAGAGGATGGCTGCTACCTTGCCCAAGTTTTGCTATCCCTCTTTATCTCAGCCAACCATGACCACTACACAAAAGTGCGTGATTCAAAGCCAGTTTGGAGTGTAAGCTAAATCTTCCTTCTCCTTTTAGGTTTGTATTCTACTTCATCATTTGCAGACCCACATCTTGAATAAGGACTTTTCTTGCTGTCGTAATATAACTAATGGTAATCTTGAGGAGGTAGGTGCGATCCAGTATGAGAAAGGGTATCTTAATCTTGCCCTCTCTTGGTAAAGTATATTAAATCCAGGATTTAAAAAGTAGACTAAGCATTGATGGGATTAAATGTATTACATATCTTTATGGAAGACACATTTATTCTTTCGTGTTCAGTGCTAAGTCCCGTGTTGAACTAAATCCAAAAATGAGATGTAGATTCTGGCATATCTTAAAATGTCGAACCAGATCTCTTGGTTCTTGCTTTGATGTGGCAATATTCTTTTAGTGCCTGAACAACATCTTGGGTAGAGGTGAAAATGTAACACAGAGCCTTTTAATTTCATTGTGTTATTTATAACAATTATCTCAATCAAATTAGAAGTAAATGGCTACTAATCTTTGTCTGTATGTGTATGCATGCCCAACAATTCCTAAATGCCACTAGGAAATGAGAGTAATTTTGATATTAAAATGATTACTACCATTTTTTTAATAAACTGATGCAACTTTAGAAGTCTGTCCCTGATATCTTTCATGATTTAGACATCATACAAGCTGTAATTGTGCCATTAAAGGAAAGAGAGCTAATCTTTTTGCATTTGAAGTAAGCCCTCATCATCAGACCCGACAAAGCCAGACAGATCAAAAAAGAGTAAAAAAGAGCATTTAAGGAAATTAGTACAAGTGTCAGTTAAAAGGTAAAAATTAATGCACTTATTATTGAAATACAGTTGAAACCTGCGTTCTTTTCATTTCTTTGATATTGCTAAAGCATAAAACATTCAATTAACTTTCCATTGTGTTTGCGGGGTAGCGGGGAAAGGCAAACCATTGTCAGTGAAGTGTTAGGTGTGTAGGTGGTGTGTGCAAGGCAAAAATGATTAGATACGAGAGGAGGATAGAGCAAAGCCTTTTAGTTTGCAGTAGACAAAGACAGTGAACTTCTTTACTGCGTTCCAGAACAATGTTCTTGCATGTATACTTCTTTTCCTAAAGATACAGTGCTGAGCCTCTGAGAAAGGAGCATGCATTCCTTTCATCCTCACTGGGGAGTATTTCTTTCCCTGATTATTATTATCTACATCATTAAAGCCTGCATGGTTTTGCACCTCTTTCCTAATAAAAAGTGAATACAGATAAATTGATAATATTTTGGACCATTGAATAACAGTACTTTGCAATATAAGTGAAATAGATACATTTAATTCATACTTACCCTCAGCCGTAAATATGAATTCCCATGGCTGTATTCTTTTATTCTTTGAAAGCTGTTACTACAAGTGTTGATTTGCAAAAACTGATTTAGGATATTTCAAAATTTCTCATTGATTTACAGCTGTTGTATGTTGGCAACACTGAAGCTGCAAATAATTTGCAGCAAAGCAGTAGTTTTCCTATTCTTTTACTGTTTAAAGTGAAAGTAGCTTTTTTTTTTTTTTTTTTTTTTTTTAATGAGAGCACTGGAATGATGTAAAATATATAGAGGTAAAATTATAAAAAATCACATAAAAGTGTAATCCCTGTGTAATCCCTCTGTACCTATTCAGCAGGCATGTTAACAAAACCTTTCTAATATATTAATGGAGATGTTTTCTCTCTCCTTCCACTATCCCTATATTTCATATGTACTTCAGTAGTATTAAGACTGTGCTGCAATGTTCAATATGATTTAATTAAAAGAAGTATTTGCTAATTGGCATAAAATGTATGTGTGATTATTTTTCCATGTATTTATGATTTTTCAATAAGAGAGCAGCTGCTAAATATTTTCTTACATTGTGATTCCACTTAATCAGCGTTCTTCTTAATGGAAGCAAGAAAAGTTAGGAATTGTGTTTTACAAATATGTTCCGTGAAAACATCAGTATGATGACAAAGTCATGCCCTTTGGGGTAAAACGAGCAGATTTACCACAAAACATTTCTATATAGATAGGAGATAAATCTTACTTTAAAGATGCCTTGCAATATTGAGCACCTTCCAAGCCAAATGTGTACTAGCACTTAAAGAAAATATTACCAGTTTTAACACCCAAACTCTCTCGATGTTTTGATTACTATTCCTATTAATATGCACATGATAGAAGTTAATGCCACACTGACAGATTTAATGCTTTGTAAATGTGCTGAATTAAACTAGAAAGGTAAAAGCAGCCATTACCCTAAGACCTAAAAGAGAGACACTAATCAGCTGTCTTTTTTCCTCCTATCCTTTTTAGAGATGACTGGGAATACAGGTTTTATTTAAAATGCAAGGCTGGAGAAAGCTTAGCCACAGGAAAAAGAAAAGGTCTTGACCCTTAGATATTGATCCCATTCTATTGATTAGAAGAGAAGAGGGTGGAGGGACCTTTAAAAATGTAATCCTGAAAAAGGCACAAAGCAGATTTGGGTAAAAATCAGACTGAGCTTTGTTATTTACAGGACTAAAGAGTTCTAGAATAAAAGATAATGGAGATCATGGCACATGTGGCCTCCAGAGCTGATGTTCAGGCCTCATAGACTCAGAAGCCAAAAGCCTTCGCCTTCCCTGGCAGGAGTGTTCTGTCAGTAGGCTAAGCTACCCATGGAAGCTGGGATATGTGGCAAGGCTGGGATCCACATTTGATGATAAATTCCTTACTATGGGCAACGGGGCACTCTGTTAAAGCATCCCTCCTCTGCAGCCATGCTGAACAGGAGATCAAGATGAAAAAGAACCCCCAGCCTGTGGCCCAGACTCCTTTTCAGGAGAAGAGGTAACAAACAGGGTTAAAACCTTGTGTCTTATTCTGAACTTTGGGATTCAAGTGGAACATGGGAAGTTTCAGGGGCAAACAGAAAAGAAGACTATTTGCGTGTTATTATCCAAAAGAGGCTTTTAAAAGGCTCTTGAAATCCTAGGACAAGTAAGCCTATGTAGTACAACTTCTCTGAGAAGCATTAAATCTACATGAATCCTGAAATGCCTGATTTACTTGAGCAAAAGTCTCCATAATTCTTATTGTGAAAGAACTGAAGCATTTCTGTAGATTAGTGGGAGGAAGAACTGCTCCCTTGCAATGTGCCAGGGTCACAAAGAATGTACTATAGATACGTTGACAAATGGAGACATAAAATAAACACAGAAAAATGTGTAATCCCAGGCAGTAATATATATTTTAACCTAAACTACTGCTCTACTTGCAGTGTGCCTACTTATCTTTTCCATACTGCATAGCTCAGACTGCTGAGAGGAGTTTCCCCATGTTTTTCTAAGGGAGCACAAAGTGTCCTAGATAATTTCTCTGCATAAGTTTCTTATAGACCTGTGGAATTCTGCAGCTAGACTCTCTTAAAAATATTTAAACTATACAATATTGGTTGAAGTTCTTCCAATCAACAAATTCTGACTTGCTTAAATGGGCAGATGTTCTAGGACTCATCTGGTGACATGCTGTTCTCCCCTGCTCCATATAATACTCCCATTACCTTTTGGGATTCTCTGTAGGTACGTGCTCCTCACTGCACAAAAAAGCTTCTGTCACCGACATTGCTTCTATGTGTCACTTGTTCTGTCCAAAGAGGAAGTCACAAAGTGAGCCAGTCAAACAAGGGTCAAATTCCCTCTTCAGGTGAGATAGGGCTAAAAATGGTGGATACAAAATATGCTTCAAGTTTAGCAATCTGCAATAACTTCCAGCAGCAATCATGAATCTGTTTAGCCACCATTTTGAGGTGGCAGCCACACAGGAGCTGGGCACAGGTGACCTGGAGCAGCATGGTGCTTTGTGTGAGGTGCCTGAATACTGCTAAAAACCAGGGTAGGTTAGTCTCAGAAGGTAACACAGTTACCTTGCTGTATCTCTGATAGTGACCAGCTGTCTCAGATCTCTCTACACACCCTTCCAGTGTGCCAGGTAGAAAAACACCCTAGACTCTCATGCTAAGTAGTCTGTTCTCATCACAGTGTGCCTTCACCACGACTCTTGTTTAGTTTTACTGTCTAAAGACAATTTTGGATAATATGTTCTCCCAAAGGTATTTAGTTAGGGAGAGATCCTGAATTTTAAAAGCCGCATCTCTTTGCAAATTATTTTCTTCTAGAGCTTTTAGAAGCTGCAGTATCTTCTGCTGATTCTTCTATCAGTGACCCACTTCACAGTGCACTTTTAGGGCTAACAAACAAGCAAAAAACTCTTGCTATAGAATCAAATATGAAATCAAATTACTTAAAAATTATATTTTAAATAAGCCTTTACTTTTGCTAGTTTTCTTCCTTAGCAAATGAAATCTATGAAATTTTAAAAGACTCAGAATTTCCTTTACATAACAGATTAAAAATAATGTGGTCCTACTAAATTAGAACATTCAGGACAGTTGATTTCATCAATAATAAACTCCCTTTGCAGCAGTTAGTGACAAAAAGTGTTTCTCAAGGGAGGTAAATATTTACTTACATATTTATAAACTTTCTCAATGCTCTTTATAAAACTCAAAAACTCATGCAAACTAAAGTGGCAAAACAGACAACGTAAAGTATAATAACAGATATTAATATTTTTCTTTCACCTGTCTTTTTAAGATCTAAGAAAAGTGTAAAAATCTTAATGTGAATTCAGGGGCTAAAGATTTGATTTGGACTTTACTTGCTGGCTGAGTTTTTGCTGCCTTGTCTCACCCACATGCAGCCTGGTCTTTGCAGCATAGCCGGGAAGCACATTTGCTTCAGGAGCAAAACACACCAGCGCAAAGCTGTGGAGAAACTCTCCTGCCTGAATCAGACCGGCTGAGCTGAGGGGCTGTGAAGGGGCAGCTCAGGCAGCTCTCACCCGTCTGCAACAAGATCCTTGCCTTGCTTCAGAAGAGCATCATAAATATACAATCCATGGGAGGCAGCAAGGTGCTCAGCCATTACACCTATCTCTGAAGAGAGAGAGAGGAGTATGAGGTAGGGAAATGAAAGGCTGCTGTGACAGCAGCACAGGCTCACAAGTGTTGCCGTAACACCGATGGCTGGGGATTAGAGGGGGCCCTCCAGCCTAGCTGTATATCGCAAACAACACTGGAGTTTTTAAGGGAACCATTTAATCTTCAGAGACAATTTACAGGCCTTCTGCTGCCAGAGCCTTAGGCACCTTCTTCCCGTAAGCTCCTCTGAAGCCTGGCCCTGGGTGTGTCTGTGTCTGTGGGCACCAGGTGTGGATGGCAGTGCGGGGCCGGATCAGGGGCAGCGGCCCCTCTGCCCTGTCAGCGCTCAAAGCCACCTGTGTCCTCCCTCCCTTTCCTCATTTATTGATCTTTTAGTCACTTGAGGCTGAGCTACCTCCATGTGGTCTGGATAAGGACAAATTTTCAGACCTCTGCCCCAGCAAAGTTCCAGTGAAGAAACCTGGGCTCCTGTGACTGAACTCTGCAAGATAGAATGTGCATTTAAAAATCAGTGAATTAATGCCTGCAAAGATGCTGTATAAATTTGTACCTAATAAGTAGAGTAGAAATCTATTAGTTTAAGTGTCTAGCCTCCCTCATTGCTCTGCCACCCTTATGATTATGATGAGTAAAGCAGCAAAAGAAATTGAGCCATTTTGCCTACTGAAATGCACTGAAGGAGCTGATACTTCTGTAGGAATGGAAGAAAGAAGGTAACTTTTTCCTGTAAAAAGAAATGAGCAGGGAGTGAAGCTAGCATTTACTATATGAATATATTATTCTAGCGATGTTCATTATTTTCTGTTTCTGTAGGCAGGGGAAGAAGTTCTGTTTGGAGGCAGGATATATAAAAATACTTCCAGTTAATTGGATATATTTTTCACCTGCAAAAAACACAGGGCAAAAGACATATAAATTCACTATAAAGTTAATACTAGGCAATTAAAAAAAATTAAGGTATAGAAAAGAAGACACAGAAACAAAGGAGATACTGAAGGAGAACTCATGCTAAAGTTAATTCAAGGAAAAGGCAAAATGATATGCATGAAAAGTAAGTTCTGCAAGAGGACTGAGTGTTTCTGAGCCTTGTTCTTCTCCAAATGCATTCAGTGCTACACACCAGAAGTGTAAAGACCGAAAGAAGATGTACATAAAACACTATGATTTTATTAGATAATTTTCTGCTAAAAGAAAGTAGAAGTACTACCAGTATTATAGTGACAATAGGTTGTGCCTTTTGATCCTGTTGTTGTTTGAGAGTGCTGGCCTAAGAGTTCGTGCCAGAGCCTTGGGTCTTTCATGACACTTCCCTGCGAGGCCTGGAAATTCAGGTTCCAGATATCCATGCATTTACAGGCATGCAGGTGGATCTGTGCAAAGGCAGACACTCGTATGCATCATACTGTGAAATTATTGTGGCCTACCCATGTCTAAGAGTTATGGATTTGTTACAGGATTTGAGAATGTATATTTTCAATATTTAAGTGTCACCCAGGGGCTGCTCTATGTTTTCTGTTCACCCATCCTGCCCAGCCTTACAGACACACTAATTTATGTCCTGATCCATGCTCTGGGAATTAGTGTCATGGCACTGAGTAAGATTGTAAAGAAGTAATTTTTTTTTTAACCTCTGCATGTTCAAGGTACTTATCTTGTTGCATGAATATGGATGATAGTTTCCTATGAATATGGAAAAGACTAGGGAGGGATGGGTCAGTGTTTAACTGCTCTTAACCTTTCCACCAAGCTGACCTTACCAGAATATGATGCATAGGAGGGGTCGGTCAAAGCTGATTTTCTGTTAGAATGCCATTAGTAATTTTTTTGCCACATATGTTTGCCCTAAAGCCTTGTTTGCCACCTATATAATTATTAGAAGACTCTTATCATTGTATTTGAAATTCTAAGTTGACACTTATGTCATAGTACTATGGCACAGTATTATGTTTAATTTCTCTTTTGTTAGTCTCATTTAATGTACCGAAGAATTATGCTTAAAAGAAGATCCCACACACTTCTTTTCCTTACCATTACCAGCTCTGTATTCCTTCCCTACTTCCTAGAAACATCAATTTAACAAAAAAAAAAAGAGAAAAAATAATTTAGATTTGCATGCTCAAAATATAAGGTAAACACCTCATTTCATGTGTTTTCTCAAGGAAGTAATAAGGCATTGACATTTTCCTGATAAGTAAAAATAATAACCCAGTGGTATTATAGGATGACGATGCCAGATTAATTGTGATTTTGTGCATTGTGTCAGTCTGAGCTGTTTGGCACAAATTATGTTCACTTGATCCCTGTACAGAGAAAACAGGAGTTGAAAGATTACCTTCCTGCTCCACCCTGGCAGACTTGCTTGGGTGTTTCCTGCAGTGCTCCCTTTTATCCCAGAACTCATGGGTGAGCTTCCTCTGGATGAAAATTCATAGGAAGATGTCAAATAGTGGATGGTTGGGCTTACCTTGGAATGGAAAATCCTGATGCAGCAATGAAATGGTTATCTGCAAACAAGGTCACACTGAGTGGAATTGGAATAGGAAGATTCTTTAGGCTCTTCAGGTGGTGTTTAGGTCTCCATATAGTTGTACCTAACTCTTGTGAAATCTTGAAAATTCATGTCACCATTAGATGCCCATAGGGAGGATGCATTGGGTTGCTTTCCCATAAGACTGCAGAGTTGAAAATGTATTATGTTCCTGGATTTTTTTTTTAAAAAATGTTTATTTACTATTATTTTCACAGTTTCTAATGGAATTTTTGGAAGCAGAGGAATATAGTAAGGAGTCGCAAAGCAGCAGCACTATTCAGTCGCTGTATAAGGGGCGGAAATGAACTTTTTTTTACCAGTTATTCTGTACTTAACTATATATTTTGGAACAGTTAAAGACTTATATCCACTTGCTGCAGATTGCTACATTCCAATTTGAAGTAGCTTTATAGTAACAATCCTGGTTTACCACTGTTCTTCATCTGCCATTCTCTGAATACCTACGATTTTGACAAAACAAATTTGTCAACTTGTAGATGTTTTGCAGTCCTTTCAGTGACTGAGAACTGATGTACCACAAACATAAGCTAGTTTTCCAGAGAAGATGAGTAAGCACAGAAAGGTCTGATTGGTTTATTGGGCCCATGTGGCTAAGGTGTGCCAATTTCTGCAGCCAAGAGGAATATAAAGGAGTGGTTAGCTGCAGATGTGTGTTTCTAGCCTAATAGATGAGGTTTCCAGTTGTATTAAATTAGCAGAATTTTACAGAAGTCTGGATTGGAACTGAAATTTGTAGATTTAGATACACAGCAAGAATTTGTTTGCCTGTAAGCAATTATAAATATAGTGGACATAAATGGATACTTTTGGTAGCAGTGTCTTTGAAGTCAAGCCCGTATGTTTAAATAGTTGTGTTGAACAGGCTTGCAGGTTAAACAGAAGTATGGTTATATTGTATTTGCAGTAGTAGTAAGGTACTTAGCTCAATACTGTTATTTTTATTTAAACTATGCATTTACAAGGTAATTCAATTAAAATTATTTTGTCATTGTGTTAATTACTGTGAATATGTATTGCATAATACAGAATGCCTTTTGAATAAATTAAGTCCACACTGCTGGGACTTTTCTCTCTTATTCCACTTAAAGGTTATCAGTTACTAAATGGTATGCAGAGTAGATATATTCACAGTTCCTGTCCTGCAGAGTTTATGGTTTAAACATGAAAAACAGGTGAAGAGTAGAGAAAGAGAGTTTCCATGATCTAAAATCAGCTGGGGGGGTTTGATGTGCACAGGCTGCAGGATCTAGGCACTGCTCCATCCATATTGCTGTCCCTTTGGAAGAGCAGCCTAACACAGATTAAGATACTTGCTCACACTTGCACAAAAGGGTTTTTTTGGTGGTGATTTTTTTTTTTGATTATTATTGTAAAGTAAATGTCAGCTATTCCATCTGCCCCTCAAAATAACCATCATTAATTAGCTGATTTATTTTAGACTTTGCAGCAGAGGTACATTTTTAAGGATAGATTTCAAAGAAGCGAGGACAATTGCCTGACAGCTCAGTTCAGGGAGGGCACTCCATGTGTGAGGGGCAGGGTGGAGCTGTGTGTGAAAGAAGCTGACAAACTGCAGAGAAGATTGTTATTGTTGGTGAATTTAAAGGAAGAGAGTGAGTGTGTGCATGTATGTGTGTGTGAAAAAGAGAAAAAGAAATGCAATTAGAGACAAGAACAGACAAATAAATAAGGGTGGAGTTTTGAAGAGCCTTGAAACTGAGGACAAGAAGCATGAACTTGCTGTTTTGAAACCAGAAGGGATTGAAAGGGGGATGAGTGATGTGGTCAGAATATACAAGAACTATAACCCTCAAGCAGAAAAAAACCAAAAATAATGTTGGGCTATTTCTTGATAAGCTCGGAAAGCACAAATTGACAGAACAACCTCTGCTTCCAAAACCTTTTAGAAACTGAACAATTTTTGAGGAAGAAAAGAGAACAGAGATGGCATCCAAAATAGCACATAAAAAAAAAAAAAATCTGAGCAAGGGCATTTGCAGTGCTAAAGCAGAATGTTAATTGAAATCCTACTGTGCCAACAGGAACATTGGAAAGAGACCAGTCAGGATTAGACTAATTAAGATGTCTTTAAAAGAAAGGGGAAAAAATCTACTGAAAAACTGAACAGGTTGGATTGTATTAAAGAGGAATTTACCAAATGCACAGAGAATCCTTAAAGAATTTATAAAGTGTGTCCATCTTACAAAACATGAATTGAAGTAGACTGGAATGTTGATGCAGTTAAAGAAAAGCTGTCTTCTGAGTATCTTTGAAAGCTTGTGATTGGGAATATGCTCGAGCACATTAGCTCCTTGTCCCCTGAATTTTTATTTTGAGGAGAGATGACAATAGCTGATTTAAGGAAGTCAAGGCCTTCTGTATAACCCCTTGTAGTGGCTTTCTCTGACATAAAATACTTATGGTTCAGCCCCCCTCTTCCTTGCCATCATTGCTCCCATTTGGCTTTTGTGTGCCGGACTGTGGAAAGAGGCAAAGAGATTTGTTCTTGAGCTGGAAAATGGAATTTCTTTTTCTTTTTTACTAACGTAAGGATACTGTCTAATGTGATCTTAGCACAATTATGATACGAAGAAGATGTCCTTCTTTCTGATCTATCACTACACAGTGCTGTTAGGCAACACAAAAGTGCTTATGTGGCACCAGAACATGGGCATAGAGATGGTGTTTGAACTTGCCTTTGCTAGGACCAGCAGGACACACAGAAGTGAGTCTGAGACCACAGGTAGAAGCAGTGTTTGCCAGGCAGCTTCCACAACTGGAGCTGGTGACCCACATCCAAGCCTTGTACAGCCCTGGGAAGATAACCATTGCTCCTGACACTGCAGAGTGATAATGGCATTTGACAGAGGAAACCATGAATATTTTAATCCTTTAAAAGGAGTAAGGAGTATGTCTAGTGTTGAGTCAAGCTGTTTGAATTATTCAGTGTGAATAAGTGAGCCAATTTATTGGACCTTTTCCTTGTTCACAGATCACTCCTAACCTCATCTTTCTTTCCATGGCCAGAGTTGCTTTTCTCAAGTTTCCTGCAAATAGTTTATACAAATGTCAGCCAATGGAACTTGTGATCTCTTTCCTTCAACCATTATTAGCTGTTAGCATTTTGTAATTTTCAAAATTATTCCTTTTCAGCATTTGGATGGTAGGAATTTTGAAGTGGGGGAAAAAATGAAATATTGAATCTAAACTAAATATATAACTGTATAAATATCTTTCCATACAAAATTTAAATATATCTAGTTGTGAAAAATGCAGATATTATCTATATAATTATAAGAGCAAATAAGCTCCTAACTGACAGGTGGATTTTATTGGGGTTTGAATAGTGTAATAGCCCCAACGGGAACCTTCTCAGGACTGAGTGAACCCTTTGTGCTCAGGAACCCTTTGTGCTCAGCCCTGAAAATATCTTGGCCATCCAGAAAAACATGGCATCTACACTTAATGTGTTCAACAATAATTTTAAGACCTGTATGTGCATTTTATTGGAGCTGAACAATTGCAAATTTGATGAAGAGTGATTATAAATGGTACTAATATGGTTAAATCAAAGACAACTCTGAGGAATTTTTCAGAGTCTTGATTTTACATTATTCAACTCTCTTGAGTTTTGCATTGGTATATTCACTTATTTACCAAAGCCAGAATCTTTCTACAAAAGTACTCTCTGTAATGATATTCTTGGGAGGTCTGCAGCTTGTCACACTTTTGTACATATGTGAAGTCAACCCAAACAAGTACGTGTATATAAAATCTGCGTACTGATACAGTGCCTTTCTTAAATGGGATATAAAACCACATGCGATAGGAAAACCAGAATCTTTCTATAAAATTGCACAGAGAGTAAATCCCATTCTAAGCCATTTATCTAAGTAAAATGAAGTGTACAAGGTACTAAACTAGCCTGACAACCTGTATTTAGTGTAATGATTTATTTGCTCTTTGGCAAGCTCTAACCATTTACTATTAACTATTGCAGAGGAAAGGTAAGGTTATTATTACCTCATAAAGTAAATAGTGATACTTAACAAAACAGAACATCTGCCCCACTTATTAAAATATTTTGACAGATTTAAATTGGTTAATGTTTAATCTCATTTGTAATTATGGGAAGCAATAGTATGTGTTCTGAAGACATGAAAATAAATATTTTTGTGATTAGGAAACTTGTTACACTCCAACAATAATTTTTTTCTCAGGGTTCTTTTCTTAATCTGAAAATAATGTAGACATTACTTTGGCATTCTTGTAAATACTGAGGCTACTTGGAATTAAGCCTACTAGTTTTAGATAGCTTAAAACCCCAACCCTTATTCATTTTACATGCATATAAAAAAGCGAAATATAAAAACAGCTTTCTGTGCTTAGCAAAATAAGTTGATATATGGGAACCTAAGGGGATAGGCCACGGGTTTTTTTTTTCATGTTTTGAGAATAGAATCTGACTGCTTAATTATCAGATATTTAAAGACTACTAGATTTTCAAAGAGAGACTGAAATTCCTCTATTTGAATGTTTTAAGTGCTGACGACAGAAACTGGATACTAAGCCAGAATAGGAAAATCATTAATTTTCTTCCAGATCTGTTATTTGCTCCAGTCTACTACATAGACACATGGCCACATGCAGGTTATCCCAGGATGGGAGGAAGGAGCATGCAGACAAGAATAGCCAGACCTTCCCTGTCTGTGATTCTGCTGATTCATACTTGATTGAAAAGACTCTGTAACTATGACTTAAGATGTTAAATCCAGAAACTTGAGCTAGGCTGTGCTTTTTTAACTTAGGTTGATATACATCTCTGGCACATAACTCACTGCTCAGTGGTTTTTCCACCTTTTTTCCCCTAAGCTAAATATTTTTCTTATTTTTCTTGTCTATGTGGAAGTTTTTAGTGGTTGGGCTTTTTTTTCCTGTTAATACATTTGCACAATATTCAGCACAGCAAGGTCTGTTTCTCAGCTGAAGGTTATCTATGTGGAACAGTGTCCAAAAATTTGGATGTGACTTTCTGGAAGGGGAACTAGTCTGGTTTACACCAGCTTCATCACTATATGTGACAGAATGTCCGATATCTCTCTGCTCATCAACTTTGTTTAATACAGTACTTTTCCTACACTGTGCCAAAAGCATTTTAAAGAACAATAGCTACTGAGTTGAATAATCAATTATAGATAATAATACAGTGCAGCACAGATAGCCCAAAATGTATAATTATAGTATTTGATTTGGTTCTGTTAGAAGTCAGTGGCAATTTAACATTCACATCATCAGTGGAAGCAGGAAGCCTGATGTAGATAAATTCTCAGCATATGGTTAGTTGTGAAGTCTGTCTCAGCTATTCAAATATCCTGTAAAATTTCAGCTTAAGCTGGATCTTTTTATGTTTAGTCCTGTCTCAAAGATGATCTAAACCAGTTCAAGGTAATGTTAGTTTATCCTTTTTCAGTTTATGTATTAACTATCTGATCTCTTTGTGGGCTGCACCTATATCAAAAATATCATCTAAGGTCTGTCACTACGACTTGAAATTTAATTTATTTGGTGGACTTTACCAGTTATTATATAAAAAATATTCAAAAGTAAATTGTAATTTTATCATCACTTCTTACATTCTCAGAAATTAACGAAAGCAATTTTTCCTGAGATGTCCTTCCCACCCTTTCCTTTTAACCTGAAAGTTACAACTAATCCTAATATACAAAAATGTGATATATGTAGCTTGTGACTGGTGATGTGATTTTCATGGCCTTGTTTGTACTTCAGATTGATAAATGAAGACCTTTTATTCTGCTTTCTCTGCAAGGATTTTGGAAAGTGTTTTTTTTTTTTTTTTTTTTTTTTTTTTTTTTTTTTTTTTTTAATTTGTGTCTCAGTGAATTTTAGAACATAGAGGCTGAAGATGCACTGTCCCCAAAAATTTGAGCTAATAAGTCTTAATTGCATGGCACTCTGAGAAGAGTTCTGGAGAGTGTTTACATCTAGATTTAAATGAGTTTTAGGATTTTTTCATTATTCTCTCCACACAATAATGGATTTTCAGAGTACTGTCTGAGAGTCTTTGCCTTCTGTGTGTTCTTTGTCCCATTCTGGGGTTTTTATGCCTGTTTTTGTATTCTGTGTATATTTTTTTTAGTCTACCTTGATTTAGTTCAAATATCCAACTTCTCTCTGTGACCTTTCTGACAAGATTGTGGGACTAAAACCAGTAGGACCAATCATCATAGACAGGCCTAGACCCATAAATTGTTCCACATATTCCATCAAACTATTCCTAATCTCCAGATTAGTCCCCCAAATCATGATTCCATCTTTGCCAGAATGAGGTTTTGAGTATTTCTTTCTTTGTTTTAACCTGAAGCTAACTCAGAAACCTAAGGGATAACTTTTTTAAAAATAAAAACTTTATTCTTTCCATAAATTTCTTTTATTCCACATACAGCTTGTTGGGTTTTTGTTAATTTAGGCCTGGCATAAGCATATAAGTGTATATACTGAGTGCTGTGTTCAGTTCTGTGGCCCCCAGCACAAGAATAATGTGATCCTGTTGGAGTGAGTCCAGAGGAGGGCCATGAAATCTAAAGCACCTCTCCTGTGAAGACAGGCTGAGAGAGCTGAAGCTGCTTGACCAGGAGAGGAAAAGTCTCCAGGGAGACTTTTGTGCCCTTTCCAGCACCCAAAGGAGATCTACAAGAAAGGTGAAAAGGGTTTTTTTTACAAGGCCATCTAATAATAAGACAAGCGGTAACGGCTTGAACTGAATCTAGATTGAGGTTAGAGACCAGAAAAAAATTACTCCGAGGATGGTGGTGCACTGGGAAATGTTCCCAGAGAAGCTGTGGATGTCCATCCCTGGAAGAGTTCAAGGCCGGGCTGGGTGGGGCTCTGAGCAACTTGGTCCAGTGAAAGGTGTTCCTGCTCGTGGCAGGGCTACTAGATCTCTAAGCTGCCTTCCAACTTAAATAATTCTGTGATTCTCTGATATATTCTGTGAACTCTTTAATTTGTTGCTTTGATTTTGTTTTGTTTTGTTTCTCTTCTGTGTGAGTTTAAGCTACTTTCTGTGTGTGTGAATTTTGGAACTGCTTTACACACCTGTCAAAGATACATTTCCTCTGCATAAAGTGTATAGATGTGCTTTTATAAGCAAGTTTTAAGAGAGTGGTGGGTTAAGAACTTATGTTTGGTCAGCCATCTGGGAAGAGCAGAATCTGGCCTCAGTACAACACATAGAAATTTGGAGTTCGTACTATCTAGATTACAAGCTTCACATCTAGTGTTACAACATTAACCCTTCTGTTACTCCTAGGCTAGTAGTTAATTTTTCTCTTTTTTTTTTTTTAAGTTTTTTTCTTCTACACTTTGGTTTTTACAAGAAAAAATAGATGTTCTCATCCTAAGTAGTTGCCACCCTTCTTTTACAACCTTACAGCTCCATAGGATGAGCTATTGTGTTAAATAATTAGCACATGCCAATCAGAATATTAGAAGAATTATATGCAACATCAAGCAGAAACTATACACTGACAAAGGATCCTATTTTCTCCAAAGTTGCACTAAACTGAAATTATGTATTTTCAACAGGTGCATTTAAAACAAATTATTAATCGTTAAGGGGAAAAAAAGAGAGAGAGAACAGTGTCCTATTCAACCATTAATACAGTAAAGCATTTTAAAGTTTTCTGTGATTTGAACCATAACCTCTTTGAAAATATCCTTTGTTCATTTGCATACACAAACATTAATCCCATGCTTGAACACAAAAATGCATTTACATAAAAACTACATCGTGATTTATAATTTATTAAGTAATTGTGGCTGAGATGTTATTGGAAACAAAGAAAATAACTGTATTTAAATGCCAGGCTCCAAGGGAATGTAATATATAGATTTTTTTTAATAAGGAAGACAAAATATTTTCTTTATAACATGTCACTAATTAATACAGATTTTCTTTTTGATATATTTATTTTTAATGGAATTTTGTGTTTTGTGATGAGCTGCACTACAATATACTGGAGGCCCTGGAGATTATATTTGCTGCTTAAATAGTGTGTAGAAGATATTGCAAAATATTATCTTACATTGTTCAGCTACCTTGGTAGGTTAAATTTATAAGACGATTTCTTCAAGGTGTACCCTTCTTGAGGATTTCAGTTGAAGATGGGCACTGAGCCATACAGATTGAAGGAATTTTGGCATTTTCAAACAGAAGTCAATGCACAGGCGGAAACTAAGATGATTGAAAAGGTCTCCAATGAAGTCAAGCAGCAGACGAACAAAGAGATATTGCATTTCAGTTTTTGGGATAAGATGCTTAAGTACCAGTTTAATGACACTGGAAATACTGGTAGAGATTTTTAAAAGAAATTTAGCCCTTTTTGTTTGTCCAAATCCTCTAGCCATTCCTTCCTGTACAGAGCATAGGACTTGGCTAAGGCAGTTTCAGCTGAATCCTGAGATCTCCAGAACAACCTTGCAGTAGAAATGCACCTCCAAGCTTCCCTTGACATTCCAAGCACAAGTTATCACTGGGAGATAAGGAATGGCTTCAAAATGTCTCAGGGAAAGACCCTAGGCCTTATTTACTTTGAAGTCATTCCTTGTGTTCTTCCTCCTTAGCAGCCTCAAGCCTAAATTTGTATCTAATGCCGGGTTATTCCATAGACTCTCTCTTGCTCTTCCAGTAGGCTTAGCATTTGTTCAATCTGTATTTGAACTGCCTGTATTTGCATTGTCCTGCAGGCTGTGAGACATATGGTCCATTGAGAACACAGGAGGGGGAGTCCTGGAGCCAGCTTTGTGTTCAGAGCCACTTCAAAGCTTTTCAATTCTGTAGGCAAAATTTAAAGAGATGAGGAGCTGTAGTCCCAGTTGGATTTTTTCTTTTGTCGGCAGAAGTAACAGTAAGACAGGGAGAAGTCTGGGCAATCATGCTTGCTGCTTCTGGAAGGAGGGGAGGACATGGAGGGGACAGATGACCAGCAGCAGTCTTTTCTCTCTCCCTGAACTACAGAGCCTGACTTTGACACCTTCTGAGCCAGTCCTCAGAGCTAACTGGCATGGACTCCAAGGATCTGGCTAAAGCAAATAATAAAAAAAACCCCAGCCCCCCTCCCACAAAAAAACCTAAAAAGAAAGAAAGAAAGAAAGAAAGAAAGAAAGAAAGAAAGAAAGATCCCCCCCAAACCCCCAAAGAATAACAAAATCCAACAACAACAAAAAAAACCAACTCCCCCCCCCCCCCCCCCCCCCCCAAATATTATTCCCTAAACACAAAAAAAACCCCCAAAATCCATAAAATGAAACCTATTCACAAGTCACCATCAGTATCCTTTGTGGTCATAACAGTTTCTGGCAGTCATTTGTAAAGACAGGTTTGGTCCTGGGGTTGAAATGGTCTTTAGACTTTTTATTTGTCAAACTATTTAGGGAGCATCTGAACTCTGGAGAGATTCTCATTGAGCATGTGCAAAATGCAGTTGCACTAAAGGCTTAGTAAGTGACCAAGAGTAGAAAAATTTCCACAGTGGAACCATAAGATTCAGCAGTGACCAAAGAAAGTCTCTTCCCTGAATGAGTCACTGGGTGAAGCAGATGGCAAATAGAGAAAATTTCAACCCAAATGACTAAAGTTTGACAAGATTTATGACCTGCTTAGTATGATGACTTTCCTTAAATCATAAGTTTCACCTTTAATTGAGTCTAAAGATGGTCTCTGAACTTGGTACTTTATGCCTGTCAGTGGCTGTTAACCAAGGCATGATTTGCATCCTCAGCAGCAAACTGAGGGTGCTTAAGTTCTGTGGTGGATCAAACACATTATTCTTTACATTATCCTGCTGAACTATTAAGATAGAAATGACATTTCAATGGTCCTGTGTGTTTGGTGAAGTGAACATTACTTTATAATTTTCTTTTGATAACACCTTTCTAGGCTTCCAGAAAGCTGAAATTTGTTTGATTATTAAAAGTTCATTTTTGACATATGTTCTGTATAAATTTCTTTATGGGTTGGGAGGAAACTCTGTAGAAGGCAAATTAAACTAAATTATAATTCGTGGTTTGCTGCTCTTGCAACATCTCAAGTCCATGAAATTTCAGATGGATTTATTGATACTTTGAAAAATATGTAAAGATAAATAATCAGCTGCCATTCTCCATATATGTGCTCTGTTTTCTTTAACGTTCTTATGTCAGATTCTATAAAGTCCAGCAAGACATTCTGTATGCTATGTACAGCTTGGCAGCTCTAATGACACACATTAAGACTTTTGGCAAAAAATGTTTGGAAAGCCCCGATACAATGAATCCTTCAGATTTTTTTTTAATAAAATAGTTCAAGGTGGCAAATTCCATGGAAAACATTTTCCAGAAGGCTGGGCAAGCAGCTGCAGGCTGTCCTGTTCCTGCTATGTATAAAATTCCATGGTGAAAGCATCTTTCAGTAGTGAGGAAGTTAATACAGTAAATCAATTTACTCTGTCTACATATACAGTTATAGACTTTCATAGGAGTATTTTTAATGAATTTTTAATATGGAATTACTCTTTCCTGGGTTTATTTTCCTTCCCTATTCTTTGTCTTTACAATCCCAAAGGACAGTGTTGATCTCTATAACAGAAAACTGGGATTCTGGCCATGGTTATGCTTGTGTGAAGTTTCACAAATGACAGAAAAGCTCTCCTGGACCATCAGTTGAGTGCTTGAACTCTCAGTGGACTTCTTATTCACATAATAATAAGGAAAATAAGTGAGAAACCAGGTATATTAAAAAAGGATCAGATTTATGGATGAATTTTGGCTATCCTCTTTTTTGCTCATAGGTCGTGTGTGGAGCTGTGCTGAAGGCCAAAAGTCTGAAAATTTGAGTAAAATTTTTTGCAGTTCGAAGATCAGATTTGCTCATATACATGTTTAAAAATTTCTTGTAAAGTTACAATAGGGAATCCCACTGTGAAATCTATCATTAATCTTGAATTAATATTAACTATAGTGTCTGGGAAAAAATATGAGTATAAAATCTAGGTATTGTTTGTGACAAGTGAAGGTGTAAAAGTACTTTTAAATATGTTAACTGCAGCAGCAGCTCCTGATGCTATAATATGACATTTATGATTAAAGATAAAAATAATATACAATTTTTAAATTAATGCCTAAAGTTATGACAATTTTTTTTATTTAAGAGTCTGTCAATAATACAGCTACCTTGGCCGATAATCAAACAATTATTTTTATACTCCCAAAGTGCTTGTCTTAAATGAATCTGGTGGTCTCCAGCACCTGAACATGGCTGAGCAGGCTGAAGAGATCCTTCATGCCTTTGTCATAATTGTCACAACAGAAGTTACCACTACTACTGTCTATTGTATAATTTTTTCTTTTGCATATTTGCATCCTAACTTACATTAGTCAAAACCAGGTGTGTTTGGAAAACCCGACTCCCTATCATTTCAACAACAGAGGTTTTAGAGGGCAGCTACATGTGCAGTTCTGCTGGCAAATCTGAGAGAGTGCTAATCTCTCCTTATCTCAGATGCACTGTAAAATTACTGGGCTAAATAGTATTGCCAAGTCTGAACACTGGCAAAAATCAGGAGTTTGACCGAAAATTTTTGACATTTAAAAAATTCTTTTCATAAGAGTTATGTTTTTTTTGCAAAGACACAATACCAATTTCTAAACTTTAACAATTATGAGTGCTATGAATTAGTTCTCTTTTAAAATGAGGTGCGATAATTAATTATTTGATTCCAGCTGTTGTGAGTCAAACAAAAACATCACGGAAGTCTAATAGGTGATATTTAATGAGCCAGGTATGCAGCACAGTGGGGCAAAGGATTCAACATGAAACTTGGATGTTGCTCTGTCCTGTTAAAACAATCTAGAACAATCTTATGAGGTCTTAAAATTGCCATTTCATTGGGAAGAAGGACTTTCCATAGGAGTCATCATAGGATGAGGACTTCTGAGGACGCCTTTGCAAGCCAGATGGTACCAAGGACAGAAAGAGCCCAGTGAGGGAAACGTTGGAGTATGTGGTGTGAAGACAGTTTAGCAGATTACAGTACAGTCTCAAGCTGCTAAAGTGGTGAATTGAAGGTGATCTAGGTTAGACTGTGGTACAGAAGCAACACACTTTAAATTACCCAGAGTCCTTCTGGCCTTTGATTTTGTCAGTCTCTGCAGTCACCCAACAGAGATTTTGTGTGCTACTTTACTGGAATAGAAAAAAAAAAACCCAAAAACTATTAGAGAAGATGTCCTGGAATAGCTAAACTCTTGATTGTTCAGGTAGGGCTTTTATTTATTTTGGTTGTTGTGGTTTTTTTTGGTTTGTTTGGTTTTGTTGTTTTTTGGTTTTTTTTTTGTTTTTTTGTTTGGTTTTTTTTTTTTTTTTTTTGTTTTTTTTTTTTTTTTTTTTTGAGGCCAGTATGCCTTTATATATGTATTTTCCTCTTTGGAAGTTTCACTCCTTCAGAGAAAGAAAAAAAAGCATGGATGGAGGCAGGAAATAGGTAGTTAAAGGCAACAGAGAAACACATTGTGCTAAATTTGTGATTCCTCTCAGAGCTTCATCAAAATCCATTCTCAGATCATGTAGTGCAGCCAAACTGCATATCACAGAAATATGTTTGGCTTTGTTTCTTAACTTCCCTGTTCTGATACACTAAGAGCATTCTCAGTTGGGGCTGCCAGTCAAAACTAAAGGAAGTCTTTCTAACCTGGAACTGTTTAATATCTTGTTTCAAAGGGCAGAGTAGCTTTTGTGAGACTATGCTATTTGAGGAATGAGAATCCATTTAATTTTGATATATTTGGAAAGGAACAAGTATAACTGCAAGCCAGTGTAGATCTGACCACAGATCACCTACTTGGATCATTCACTAGTAGCTTGTAGCTACATAACCACAGGTTTGGTCTAGTATGAAGGGAGAACCTAAACAAATGGGTCAAATTTTAAAAGAAATTTTATTCATGAAGGTACCTGAAGTTCAAATGTGTAAGTCTCAGAAAAAATTAAGCTAGGAAAAAATATTACAACTTTGGCATTTTTAAGAGTTTCAGTGATTGTTGCATTACTGGGGATACATGTAGGGAATATTTTTCTATATAATTATATAAATTCCATTTGGCAAAATTTTTATCTGAATGTAAACATTGATGATAAAGGTGCATGTGTCTAAGTATGGCTGAGTTATTCTGGTTCTATATAGTGCAGTTTATAAAAAGCACATTTAAATTCTTACCTTGCAATATAAGCTGCATGAATTCAAAAGTAAGAGTTACAAGTTAGAGCTACATTTGTGCCTGCAAAATACAGAATAATTGGTGCTACAATTGCAAGAAGGATATTCCCAGCAATGAATTCTCCTAAAACCAATCACCAGTTTCTCAATTCAGACTTCCTTTTCACTCCTCATCTAGGCAGATTATTCCCTTTTTTACTTTGGCTGATAGGTTGGCAGTGAGAGAGACCAAGGCAAGGTGGAACAGTGATGACCACATACAATCCCAGTGCAGACCAGTAAAAATGAGCTTAGCCAGGAGACAATACCTGCTACTCTGCTAAGACCTACCAAGTTATCATTAAGCTTGTAATGACCATATACACAGTAATATTAAAAAATGGTTCTTTTGATCAGCAGCCTCTTTTAAAAGCTGTTTAGGAAAAGGAACAATTCTGAATAACTTGAACCATGTTGTTTTAGTTGTTAACACAAATTCTCTGTTTAAGTCACAAAAATTAAAAGAAGTCTAATATACTATGGATGTCATTAAAATTTATGAAAAGTTTGGTTCTATATTTAAATGTTATGTGTTGGATAGCTGAAAGTAAATCCTTATAGAACAATATTTCTCCTCGAACCAATACTTTGCAGTGGGAGAGGCAGAATTACACTAATTATAAACCTCTGAAAGCAGGGTTTGTAAGGGAAATGCTGATAGGCTTCTTACTATTGTGTCACTAACAGAAATTACATAATACATGCATTTAATTGGACAGTTAATAAATACTGCTTTTTTCCAAGAAATTCTGAGAGTCATACACATGGTGAAGTGGCTTTGAACAAGAAAAAACATAGAGGATGAATAGGGTGAATATTATCCACTGAAAATACAGAGAAGGAAGAGAGAAGGCCTTTAATAATTCTGTTTGTGTATGTGATACATGGCATGATATACAGAATGAATGCAATAATAAATATTTATTTTCTGATACACATTCTTTCTTCTGAAGTCGTAGTCAATGCAAAAAAAGAGGGTTGGTGCATTTTGTAATAGGTTCATGGCGGAAGTTAATTGTATTGTATTTATAGCCCATATAGGTGGTTCTCATTTTAGATCAGGACTTGCCTTGGTAATTTCGTGATAACCACAGGTTGCAAGAGGCTAAACTGAGAGAAATAAAGAAGAATTCAAATCAAAACATGCAGGAGTTCTACATAAAACTCACTGAATGGAACAAACTCCTAAAGATAGAAGAGAGTGACACACGTGTAGAAGGTGGGGGGGTTTGCTGCTTTTAGCTAATTTTACTTTTCTTTATCCTTTTCAACTTCACATAACTGTATTCTGGTCATTCTGGATTTGAATTAACATTTATTATATGTTATTAGATCCCCATCCACAGTCCATTTGAACTTTAGGTGAGACAGAGAAACTGTAAACAAACATAATTCTTCTTGGCAAAGGAACAGATTTCAGTTTTGGAATTAGTTGGTTGCTGGAAATTAGATTAAATCTTTTGAACTTGTAAGATCTACAGTTTTTTCCTACATCCTGTTTTAAATTTGATGATTCCCCCAAATACATTAAAAAGGAACTCAGAAAGACAAATTGCCCTGCTTGCAGAACTGACTCTGCCCTGCTTTGATTGCCTATCACAATATGTTGAAATACAATGGGTATTGCCCGACTGGCAGAATTCCAGTAACTGCATATGTGCTGGGCAGCCCTCCTCTGTCATCCAGAGTACAGTTTTGCTTGTGGTCTGTAGGGAAATATTGCAATAAACTGATACAGTCTCGTGGCTGAATTCTTATCCTGTTACTTGTTTTATTGTGGCAAAATGCCAGTTTACTTGAGTGGGAATTATGCCTGAGTAGGAACAGCATCTAAGGACTTTCAGGTTTTGTGTTTAGAGAGTAGAACAAGGTATTAAACCATAAAGATATACTTTACTGTTCATTAAAGGAAGTTTTTTTGTTTTCTTCACTGAAATTTCTCCACTGTACTAAACAGAATGAAAATAAATGATTAATTTTTTCATTGTTAGTGATAATTTCCATGAATTACAATGGAAAGAAATATCTCCCGGATAATGAAAAAATGCCAAAACCCCTGAATTTGAGAAAATTGCACTTACAATGTTGATATTGTCTTGTATAAAGCTTCCTTTCCTTGAGCATTCCCAATTTTAAATTTATCTCTCTGAGGAAACTCACGTATCTAAGTTACATGGTGTTTAATTCTATTTTATGCAAGCATAGCATGCTTTAGACTTTTTAATTTAAATATTTCAAAGGACCAATTTATGGCAGAGGTGTTACTTTCCTTCTTAAGTACGTATTATGCATTTTTTATTACAATTTTGCTACAGCCAAATGTCTTAAAAGCCTGATTCACAAACCACTTCACTGCTCTTCAAGTATGAAAAACAAAGAGTATACACTCAGAACATGATTTACCTTTTGAAATGTTGTAAAGCCTTAGAAATTAGAGTAATTTTGACCTAGCTCTTATTTTTAGGTTTCAGAGTATTTTGGCATTTAGTTTGTTTGGTTTGATGACTATCATTTGATGTAGCTGTAGTTATTTAAAAATGCTGTCTCCATGACAGCCTTGTAAATGAACCTTTTGACTCATATGCACTCTCTTTCTTTTAAAAATAAATCTTATTCACAGAAAAAGCTTACAAGGGAAAATATGTACAATTTCTTTTACTATGGGAGTACCATGTGGCTTAACCAATGGTTAGTGTTGAGTAAAAGTGATTCTGACACTGTGTATTTCCATGTGATTTGGGGAGAAAATTGATCTATTAAGTGGTGACCCTCAAAACTGATGCACTTTAGTAAATAAAAATATTTTTGTAGAAGAAATGCGAAGGTTCAGAAGAACATCATGAACCTAGCTAGCAAGAGAAAGAGAGTGATGTGCTATTTGTGACAGAATTCACAGCTCTCCTGGAAAAAACAAAACAAAAAAACCAAATAAACATCCCACCCCCCCCGCCCCCCCCCCCAAAAACCCAAACCTGGTCATGTTCAATGGATATGGCTTAAATCCTGGTCTTCGTAAGAAGTTCTCTTGTAGATTTGTTACTCAGGATGCCAGGCTGAGTATTTGTAAGTCTCTCTGGTCCAATATGCTCTCTCTATCTGGCAGCAGCTGCATCAGTGGAGGTTATAAGGAACTCCAGGACAGTGTAGTCCAAAATTTGTCAGGCCTGGGGTAAGCAGTGACATCAATTTTGTGCTTGGAGAGCAGGAAACCTAACTTGATCTTTGCCCTCAGGAAAAGCTTAACTAGTCCTATGCTGGTCTCTGCCAACGTGTATAGTCTGCTAATTGGCCCACGTTAACTGAGGCATCCTAACATTGTGCTTTGGACAAGGCCTTCCTCTTGATTTATATCCAGCAGTCTCATGAAGTATACTGATTGTTTTAATTGGATTTTGAATATTTCATCTGATACCAAGTACATTTTTATACATGTACATTTATAATTAACTTACTTTATTTAGTCCTGCCAAACTCCTGTTTTCAGGGTAACAAGCTGGAATTTGTTCTGTCATGTATTTGCTGTTATCAGTTTAATTTTTTTTGTTTGTTTGTTTGTTTTATTGTTTGGATCTTTCTTTTGCTTTTGTGCTTTGAGAGATGTAAAGATGTAATGGATGGAAGAGACTTTGCATTCTACCATATACATGCCTGTGTAGTAGTTACTCACTATGTTCAAGCCCAAGTGAATTTGCATTTTTTACTATGTGCACTAGTCCATGTTCAGAGAAACAGTATTTAGACAGTTTCTCAATCTCGATACCGTGTAACATAAATGGTGAACATATAATATTAACCAAATATTATTAATTGAAATATATTATTTTTCAGGTCTAAAATGAATCAAAAAGTGTACCAACAATACTACAGTCATTAATTAACCAGGCCAATCTCAGCTTATAACAGCTGAGAGTGGTTAAAGCATATTCCCAAGGTCATATACTAAGGTGTTAGTAGAAGAGAGAGAAACTTATTGAAAAAAAACTCAGTTTTTTTTCAGGACAATTTTGAATTTTGTGCCATAAGCAGAGACAAGGCTTTGACCACAAAGGAAGACTGTATTTTGAGTGTGCCTGTGGAGTTTTCTTATGATAGAGCGTGCTTATGGGGTCCACTAAGAACACGTGAAGAAAAATGAAACAGGCTTTTCTTATTTCAGTAGACTACTGAAATTACTACATGTGTCTTTAGCTACCAGAGAATTTGAATAATTAGCAGCAAGCAGTTTCTTGTCCATATGAGAAGAAGCACAAATAAAATTGTAAATAAAAACCTGAATGGCATGTCAATAGTGTAAGAACAGTGGTTGAGGTGACTCTGACAGAAATCATAAAAACAGAGAAAGCTCAGAAACCATCTGGAGTTTTGAAATTGGCACTCGATAATTTGGTAGTCAAATCACAAAACTTGTTCCATTTTAGGGTCTTATCTGAAACTCTTAATTGTTTAAATTAAGAATTTCTGAATTTAAATTTTTTTCACTGGTTGTCAAAGATTCTAATACCATTATTCAATCTGTATTTTGTATCTAAAGCGCAATAACAGTCAGAAATACAGAAGGAAAGTAAGCAACTAGGAGGAAGCAATGGCAAGAGGCCAAATAGAAAAATATAAAGTAGTTCTGAACATAAAAATGAGGAGATTCTAGAATTGTCTCCAAAAGGGCCAAAAAAGTGGGGCCAAAAAGCCCAGAGAAATTTAATTTCTAAAAGAAAATTATTTATAGGGGATGTTTAAGGAAACTTACATTTTAGGTCTACTTAAATGTACATTTTTACTTAACATGGTCTGTCTATCTCTTATCTAAAAAGATATACAAAATTGCCTTGAAAGCTGTTTACCTAAGCTCCAAGACAGTGCTTTTCTTAGCTAACATGGTTTATTTTTTAAAGTCCTGTATCTAGAAAGATTTTTAATACCTAAAACCTTTTTGTTTTTCCCTGCAAATTAACCAACCATTTTTGACATGTTTTGACAAAGCAGTCTTGCTTACTGTCTTCAAAATAATTTTTAATACACTAAAAGGCTTTCATCATGCTTCTTCTTCATTTTTTTCTCTATTTTAAACATATTCAGTCCTTTCAGAATTTCTTTACAGCACATGTTTTCTAAGCTTCTTGCTGGTTCTGACATTTCTTCAGATTTGGTCTACGTCTTGGTTAAATCAAGTTTCCTAGATAGACACAATTTATGTTGAAGATATTCCATTTCCTGTTGAGGAGAAAACTCTCTTCCTGTTGAGATATTCTCGTTAAAAATTCCAGGATGACACTGACATTTTGTTGCAGTACAAGCATTGGTTCATTCTCAGTCTAAAATCTACTATAATCTCCTAACCACTACACATAGCATTAGCATGGCCAATTATTGCTCACTGTAGATTTCTGAACATTGTTTTTTTCTATCCCTGTATGAAGCAGCACTCTTTCTGGTTTTGGGTCATCATTCTAATTTACTGAGGTGGGTTTGAATTTTAGGCTCCTTCTTGCTATTCCTCACAGATTTATAAATTTATTCTTTATTGTATCTTCCAAGCCTCTCTAAAAATTGTAAGTATTGTTAGATTTGGGAAAAGTTTCTTAGGGACAATATCCCAAGTGTTAGATTTGGAAAAAGTTTCCTAGGGACAATATACCAAGTACTGAATTGATCAGGTTTTTTGATCAGTTGTTTTCTTCTCTGTAGTCATTAATTTTCATCATATTTACATTAGATCAGTCACTAATTATCCAAGTTTTCTGGATTCTTCTTTTGTGAATTCCATTCTTCTAGTAATATCTGCTGTTTTTTCCTTGTTTTTCAGAAGACAGTAATTTCATAGTAACTTTCAAATTATTTTGCAGATTTATAACTAATCAGAATTAAATCTGAACTAACTTTCTCCTTTGTTAAATTCTCCATCTAAACTCAAAGGTTTTGGTACTGTATTCCCTGCACATATTACACGGTTTATATCTTGCAGCATTGTTTATCCAGTAAATTATATCTTTATTGCCACTTTTCTTGGGACTTCCTCCTTTTCCTCTTTACTAAATGTTCAATAAATATTAGATCTTCCAATTCAAGTTTAATGGTCAGAATTAATGAAATTTGGCCTCTCTGCTGTGTTATTAAATGGGTTTATCAGTTTTCTGCTTTACCAGTTTATCAGCCTTTACCAAACCTAAATTATCTTTGTAATTTCTCCCACTCCATGTCTAGGTGCCCATGTTGTGCACAAGAAGCAATGGGAAGACAGCCAGAGTACTTTGTTCCTTTTTAACATGCCATCCCTCCCACATGAGGGAAAAATCTCACCTATTCCTTGTCTCTACATTTGCCATTTAGTGCTTTAAAAGTAAAGACAGGTGGGAAGAATCCTGGAGAAGAGTCTTGCGAAGCATATGTGTTTGCTTCTGAAGGGCAGGTGCAGGCAAACTTGTCCCTGGTATGAAATAATGTTCCAGAAATACTTACTCAACAGACAAGGTGGCTTGAGACCTGCAAGATGATGGGTCACTTTCTCACTGTTAAGGTACTGACCTCCTTTAGGATGATATAGCTGAAAGACTCTACAATGAAGTCTTAAAAAGCATAATTAGAGATTAGAATGAGCAAAGATTATGTAAATTGGGCCCTGGTTTTGAGTGATATTAAATACACATTTTAAAATTGTTGTAGTATCATATTGAAGTAGTAAGATGAAAAGAATATTGAAAAGATTGTACCAACTAAAATCGCTGAATCTCAGCTTCAAAAGATAAATTTTCCTGAAAGTAATCCAACCTTAGATGCTTGGGAGCAAAAAAACAAAAAAGAAACGAAAACCACTCCAATTCCCCAAATGCAACCTCACCTCCAGAACTATCCAATCTGTTTCCTTTGAAGGGTTTGCAAGCAAACAAGCATTATTTTTGTGCTTGAACAACTACAAGCAGAGTTTTAAACACCCTCTGAACAAAAGGGGACTAAAAAAAATATTTATTGCTCAAACAAGAGGGGAAAAAAAAAAAAAAAGAAAAAAAAGACAAGAAAACTAAAACCTGATTGAATCCCTTTTGCTTTACCATGCCTTCCTGTGTCTTTTTAAAATCTTTATATTGATGGTTCCCTAAGTAGTCTGTAACTGCAGTATTTTGCAGTATAATAACTTTTTTTAACAGATATATGGAACATTTACTTACCATTAAGGAACTATTGCTTAAGAAGTTCTCTTATTAAAAATAAATGCAAGTTTTTAGTAGTTTAGACATCAGTTGCCTTCATAGAGCAAGTTCATCTTCTAGCACTCATCACCACTGTTGTTTAGTAACAATGTTACTTTGAAGCAAACTGGAAAAAAGAATTCCCTAAACTTCTTCCTATTAAAGAATAATGTTAATTGGTTGGCGTATATAGAAGAAGGTTATATGGCCCATTGACTTTATATAGATTGAAATGCTAAGCAGGGCTAAGTAGAAGCATCAGTAGGGAATAGAGGGTAAGTGCTCATCAGTTTTATGTTCTCTTTCCTATTTACTGCTTACCCCTTACAGTGTTTTACAACTAGATACACAAAGTTTTCTTGGGTGCTTCATAAATAAAAGTGTATTTTTGGGGATTTTTTGGCTAGCCTGCCAGGTCAGCTCTGAGGGAAATAACACCTACAAATAGGATGCTTATGGGCAAAGAAAGGAAAGGTATTTGCTGAGAGAAATCACCTGAGAGCATCCAGGCTAAGAAAGGGTATCACTATTCAAGAAGTTTTTTGAGCCATTTCAATGGAAAAGGATTGTAGACGTTTCTAATGGGAGGGGTATCTGAGGATGTTTGCCAAGTGTGTCAGTTTCAACAGAGGAAAATGATGCCAAAATAGAGGGTACAATCAAGGGACACCAAGTCTCTCTTGCTTTAATCTAGATGAAGAGGTGTGATTTACTGAAAAATGCAAAACGAAAAATGGAAGCGTGGTGAAGTTGTCACTGTGTCCAAAGGAGGTGATTACTTACCGCTTTAATGAGTAATTTATTGCTCACAGAGTAGCATATAAAAAAACCAACCAAACAAAAAAACAAACAGAAAGCAAGCAAGCAACCAAAACCCTTTTCTTTGCAGTTGGGGTAGTTTGGAGTACACAAGTGATGGGTTAGCAGGACTCATCTGGTGGATGGCAATGTTTGGAACCATGATAACTCAGCCTGCACGCTTTCATAGAAGTTTCCACTAGATTTATTGCTTCTTTACTTGAGCATAAAATCAGAATTAAGCTTTCTTATCCATACTTGAAAGACACTAATGATAGTCTAGGGACTGATTACAGTTCAGATTAAGATTTTCTACCACCTTCAGAAAGATAATGAAGCTCTCAGCTGAATATAAATATAACTCTTCCAGTGTGGAGTGTGGTTATCTGAATACAGGACTTTGTCTGTTGGCTGTATCCCACTGAATAAATTTTGCAAGACATTCTCAGACTTCTAACTGAGACCTTTTATGCAACACGTGGAGGTTGGAATTTTTCCTGTTATTGTTTACTGTGTAAAATAAAAAAATTATAATTAAAGAATAACAGCCTTTAGGAAATACCTCAATTTGATGTTTAAAAATTAAGTCCAGTTCTGGTTTCAGTGAAAGTCCGTGATGAACTTATAAAGGAAAATTAACATGGATTCTAAATTTTTTACCCTCTTAAAATAGAAAACCATTGTCTGAAGTCCCTCTTATCTTGACATCAACAAAAATCCCCATCTTCTAATGTTGGTATGTGAGATTTGGGTTGGATGCAGCAATCCTAGATACTCTAGGTTCACAGACAGATTTTCTCATTCTGCAAGTCAGTCCCCCAAGAAGAAAGGTTTCATTCAAGCTAATCCGAGGAAGCTTTCTCACAAAGAGCTGGCATTGGAAGTCCTGAAGGACCTGACACTTAATAGCCATTTGCTGCCTCTAAAATGAAAGATACAACTGAGTTCAACCAATACTTGGCTTTTCCCTGCAATCACTAGGGAGTGATTGTGTGGTATACACACAGCTGGTACTAATGGCAGATTCCTCTCTCAGTGCTCTGCTGGGAATCAAGCCTAGATGAATCCCCTGGAATTATGTGATTTGCTGGTACAGCATTTTCCTTGCATCTAAGGAAACACTTCCTAAATGTGCAAGGACAGATTGACTGGTGCTGTAATTTAAAAGAAGTCATGATCAAAGAGGAAGCACTGGCACATGGAAGTAACTTTCCCAAAACGAGTCATCTCATTTTAATCTCTGCTTGTATTTTTTCTCTTTCTGTCTTTGTTCCCGCAGTAAGATTTCCATCTTTGGAATTCCCCAGAGTTAAGTTCAGAAATCAGTCACTGCCTCCCCTAACATTTCCTGAATCTTTTTCCTCCATTCCTAACTTGAGGCTGGTGTTGTAGTTTTGGGCCATAACTCCCACTGGAGTATTAAGGTGTACAGAAATAAAGAATCAAAAGGAAATTGATGTTCTTAATAAACTCCTAGTCTTCTTACTATTAGTGAGAAATTATTTTTTAAATTATTTTACTGTATGTCAAATATATAACATGTCGTACCTTGGTGTATAATTGTTGTTTAATTGGCGTTTTATTCCTTGCATTGAAAATTATGTCAGGAATAAAATGCCAATACTTCTCTTGTAATTGACAGCTCATTTCTGTCATGTATTAAGGAGGATTAAAACATCAATTTAATTATGATAGTGTAACATTTTAAATATTTGACCCAAGCTTTAAATGATAGAACAACTTGTGGGTGGAGGAACTCTATTCCTCTTATAGAAATGATGTTAATTAGTTGCAATATTTATATGAGAAGAGGAATAAAAGAGAGAAGGGGAACTTGCCCTGTCAAAATGTTTGCAATTTAATATCAGTGTTTGGCAATTATTAAAAAGGCACAGACACAGAAAAGTTTGCAACAGTGGAAATATGATCAGTGTAGCAGTTGGTACCTGGAAATTGTTGGCTTTTGTCCACCAATGCTGTATTTGTTGAATCCTCCGTTCTTTGAAGTGACAAAGTTTGCAGCTTTTCACTCCTGTTGCCCTCTCAGATGGAGGAGGGTATGACAAGTAGAATAGAGCACATCCTCACATGTCTGCAGAAGGGATTTCATTATCTACTTCCAGACAATGTGCTCCTGGATGTGTAGTGTACCATGATTTGAGTAGCTGAACCTTGCTGTCCAGGAAGCTAAACATCTATAGATCATAATCTGTACCAATTTATCTCTGAAAATGTTTGACTAGGAATTCTGCATTTAAAATGTCTGATGGTAATTGGTGCAGTTTTCCTGATTAGTTTCAATGTTTTCTCAGTGTGAAGGTAGAAAAAGATGAAGGATGGGTGATGAGAAAAAGTCATAGTAGACTTCTCACAGAAGATAGAGTAGATCTGTGTAGGACACTTCTGACTCTTCTGGGTCTGTCCAGCTGTCTGAGAATTACACCCAAAATATAGCTGCTGCTCTCCAAGCCAAGTCCTGATGTGATGGAAAGCTGGAGCTGATTCACTGATTTCTGTTTACTGTATTTGAAAAACCTGGTGAAATGGCAAAAGGCTGGAATTTCTGCCCTGTATTACAGCAGCATTTCAGTTCCCTTTTGTCACTTAAACTACTTGAATTCCAAATATTTTGCAAGTGCCAGCTAGTGACATTCTAATTTCCTCTGTACTATTCATGTTTTACCTGCCTCTACATGTGAACTCTTCCTCTGCCTAGATCTCCCACTTTCTTTACTGTATTTTCTACAAGAGTGACATAATCACCTCTGCTCTTTTCCCCAGATGGTCTCTGCATGGTACAATCTCACCAGATTAATCCTTGCACATTACAACTTGTTTTAAAGATGTGGGGTTCTGTGCTATGTACACTGGAGCCAAAAGACCAAAGTATCAATTGCCTGTTGTTCTGAACACGTCTTCAGCTTCTGCAGTGGTCTGCTGTGGTATGAGGAGCTGTGAGAAAAGATCACTGCTGACAGTATTAGAAAAGTAACCATTTTCTCACAGATACAGTTTAAACCCAGCAATCAGTAACTAAGGATGAAGGCAAGATGAATTCTCTATCACATGCCTTATCCTCACATATACAGTGAGGTAAAATGTCCTTGCTCATGCAAGCAGCTCTATAGATTTGAACAGAAAGCACAGCTGTGTGGAACCCCATTTTCCTTTAGCATGTGATATTCCAACAGCCTGATGCAGAGGTCACTGCAAACACTACGAGTCTTTCAGTTGGCCTAAATTATTTCTGGTTTAGATGAACATGAATAAACAAAATATAAAGGACATTTAAAGTTCTTATCTGGTAATTCTTCTTGATACAGCCAATCTGATTGCCTACCTGAACCTGAGTTGTAAACAAATGCATACCATAGCTGCATATTTTTTGAGTCGACCTCAAATGCTCCTGCTTATAAACTGAATCATTATTTGCAGGCCAGCACTGTATTACCTCTGTTTCAAGAACATGTTCCACAGAGTTTAGTCTCACGGCAAGCAAAATTTCTGTTTCCCTGAGCCCATGCTGTAAAGGTTTTGAGGTTCAAACAAGAAATTGCATGATTGCATGTGTTCCCCAAAGACAGGTGGCCAGACAAGCTCATTGCAGAGATGCTGCAAGTCTCATACTCTAAGAATCACTCTGCTGTATTGAAAATGACACCTTTGTAAAAGACGTATAATTTTTCCTGCACAGAACTTACATTCTGAAGAAAGCTTGTCAAAACATAATTGTAATTATGTAGCACAATATTTTGTAGATTTAAAGATGTTTTAAAACTTATTATATTTCTGAAGCTTCCAGATTGGAAACTACAGGAATGCGTAACTACATTGCTTTTGTCTTTTTAGCTCTCAAGACAGTTGTTTAACCTGTTTTGTTTCACACCTGTGCTAATCCTCTGATTCTCCTTGTAGTGCTACTTCTCAATAAACTCTCATCTTTTAATAAAGTCTTTGCAGTATAGATACAACCTTATGAACTCCACTAATAATGCATAGACTAAATCATCCCAGAGTTTAAAGACTGCTAGTTACATATCTTGCCTTTTCTGTACACACATTGAAAAGCGTCTTGATAATAGGAGGCAAAAATAACTAAAAAGAAGAGACACGTATCTCTAGTCTAAACAAAACAGTGTATTTTTAATTGAAATAACATTCAGTAGAACTGAACATCAAAACATTTAACTTTTTCAAAGTTTTCAGCATTAAAGAATTAAGATGAAACACAATTAGGAAACAGAAAACTGCAACATTGTAGAGGATGGTCACTTTTTGTATGTCATGTGGCTTTAAAAACAAGTCAGATAAATGATGATGCCATTAAAACTGAACTAATTAAAGAAAGCTTCTTTTAAGAACTCATTAACTGCAACCTCATTTGCATAATGATGCATATTAATTAAGTTTTAATGAATCTGAATTTGCACCAAGCCTATTCATGTTGGCTTTGAAACAAATTGAACAAATTAGTTAAAAGCTTTTTGGAATCTACTTTTCACACCAAACAGGATATGAATGCAATCATCTCCACAAAAAAGAAATATTTTTCTTTTAATTTAATTCAAAGGTATGCAGACCCATCTATTAATTATTTTTAAATGCAATAATTTCCACCTTTTCTTTGCAAAATCAACAGTATTACTCATTCTTGAGCGGCATGTATTATAAATGTATGTTGTGGGATAAAATCATTACAGCCAATTTATTGAAAATAAGGTGGAAACATTTGACTTCAGGGTGCATTTAGTTTACTTAATACATGGATTTCAATTTTGTTGGTAACCTTTAGGCATTTTGGCTGTCTGCAGAACAACCACTAAAACTGTATTTTTTTTATGTTCCTATCAATTTTTCAAGATATATGTAAAATGCTAAATTGCTCCTATAATACCCATTTCCTAATGTAAGATTTCACAGCATCATAAGTCTTATAAGTATTATAGGAAAAAAATTATATGCTTTTAAGAGCTGCATGTTCTTGCTTTGGTGTTGTTGGATCTTAAATTTTTTTTCTTACACACAGGCAAACACACACAAGCAGCAGAATCCAATTTTAACAAGTTTGCTTTCAGCTCATAATAAAAACCAGAATTACAGCAGAAACACTATTGATTTCCTTATACTCCATTGTGTCTTCATCAAGAATGAAGAGATTTATGTAATTACTGCTCCATCTTTTGTTGTTAGAAAGCACTTTTTTGTAAGTCAGCAGATACAAAGGCTGGAATGCTTTTATTGTTGAGATTAAAAGATCATTTTTTTCTCTTTCCGTTAAACTGTTTTTCTGTGATAGGTTCTTCAGGAAGGCTGACAGTTAAGAAGATACTATACATTGAAACCTCACAGTTTTAATATAATTTTTCTGGCATTTTATCTTGTCACTCTCTTTTCTTATCAAAAAAGCAACCAAAATACACTGAACAAAACCTCCCCCGAACAAATTCCTTTCTTTAAATCTCTTTTGTTTCATTGTCCATGGTGGTATCCTCTGCCACTAAGCTGATACCAATGCAGATTTCCTCGAGTGAAGTACTCTCAATCCTTTTATCCTTACTGGTGCAAATTACAAGATGCTGTATTATCATCTCCTAATGATTTTACGTTTTAGTTTTCATTCCCCTTTCATCAAGAATTTATTTTTCCTATTCATTAATATACTTGAACATTTAGTATCTGAGAGATTTGAAGATTGTGTTCTAGAATTGTGTTTTTGGCAGTGCAAATCTCTCCTCAGTGTCCATTCCTCTAGTGGGAACTATCTGTACTGTAAAACACAATGAACCTACTGTCAAGATTTTAAGGAATTGCAATATTGGATTATGGAGGAAAAAGAAATGTCTGGTTATATTGTGGTTATTGCCTCCCAATTAATGAGGTAACTGTATGGAAAACTTTGGAGTAAAAAAAAAAAAGATTTAGATCATGATGGTGAAATTGGGAGAGACTCACTTTGATTTTTTTCCCCATTTGATATCAAAATTTCTAATATATAACCCTCAATTTTGAGAAAAACATTGTATTAAATTGTGTTGTTGTCCAGGATACAAATGTCATCAAGGTTAACAGAAATGTAGACTTCTCTGTGATATTGAGGGTAATGATTATATGCTACAGCAATTGTAAAATATTTCCCCATCTTTAATTTTTTTAAAATTCTTGTACTTTTATAGTGTACTGTAACTTGAAAACAAAATGAAGCTATTAAATATTTTAAGTACCATCTGATTTCCAAATAGGAATAAATTTTTATGAGATCACAACCTGGAATAAAGAAAAAGAATTGCTCTAAGTTATAGAGTCATAATTCTTTTGAATTTTAGGATCCTGGATTAACCAGTGAACATTAACACCATTATAATAACCTATAATTAAAAAAATAATAGAGGCAGTTGGGACCTTCCATTATGGTCCCTATTTAGGCAGACAGATATCATTACAGATAATAGTTTTATATTTGCCAGAAATGCAGTCACCCTAACCTATAGGCTGCTTCTGTAACCTGTCATGTAACCCATTGCTTTGTATATTGCACTTGAATATTCATGTTTCTGGCCTTAAAGATTTTAAGCTTCTTGGGGACATAAAGCACAATTTGCAAGGGATGTTTGCTTTGTTCAAGATTGCTTTTAATCTTATTTATCTGATTGCAGGAGGCTTTTCCTTGGGGAAGTGTTTTGTGGGTTTTTATTTTTTTTTTTTTAAATACAAATTTAGTGTGCTGAGCTGGTTTCTTTTGGGGGAATTTTGACAGAAAGTGTCTTCCTTGGGGGAGGTCAAGAGTCATTGGTATTAAACTAGACAAGCTGGTAGTGCAGTGTTAATGGAAATGGAAAGCAGATGTTTGGTAATTAGGGGAGATGTGAATGACAAGGCTTGAGAGGTACGGTACATGCGCTGGCTGGCACAAAGCAGCTGTTGTTACCGATTTCACTGTCAGAAATGTACACAAGTCAGACCATCCCCTGTGAGTTTGCCACGGCAATGACAATTAGAAAAAATTGTATTTGATTAAAATAAGTAATATATCATACAGAGTAATTTTCGTAACATTTAGGAATGGCCTGGGTTAAAGTCCAGGAAAATGATCTGGTTGTAAATGAAGCTTGGTGAATTGACAGTCCTTAAAAGTAGTCGAAGTCAGGATGAGTATTGACAATGGATTCTAAAGCTCCCTATCTCTCTTTTTATCTGAAAGAAAAGGAAATAATTTGGTAGTCTGAAGGATACAAAAGAGAATATTGGAAAATTGAAAATTAAGAAATAAATTCATTTTTCTAACAATTCTGTATTTAGCAGAGAATATTCTTATTTTATTCAAATGGTGCTAATGCATTTACTCAACAGAATTTTAATTTTTTTTATTCATTTCTGTAAAAATATAACTAGAACACATTTAGCTTCTTATTAACAGATCTTTTGTCTCTCTTTTTGCTGTGAATTGTTTAATTAAAATTCTACGGAACAATTTTATACTTTTTTTTAATCTGTCAAAAAGCAACTCAGTTGAAATGGACCAGCATAAACTTTGATAATAATATAATTATTATGGCTAGCTCTTCCCCATCAATCTAAATGAGAATTTTACCTTGTTTGCATTAGTCATCTTCAAAAACTTCTGTGGTAGGTGCTGTGAAAATATGAAAATGTCATGTTCTCTCCCTCTTTTCATTGGATTCAGCATATTCATACCAGGATAGAAGGGTTGTCACATCCATCATCAAAAGAGACTGGGCTCATCTCAAGTTTACTAAACTTTTCAATCTTCCACTATTTGAAGTATGGGGTTTTGCAAGCTTCATTACAGGAAAAAAAGGTTAATAATGCCTTCCAGACATTAAGCTATGCCCCATTCAGTCCATCAGTGTTGACTGCCTCAAATAAAGAAAAATCCCTCCTTTTTCTTTAGCATTGAGAGGGAAAATTGAAGCTTCTTTCCTCTTGGAGGTGTTTTCCTCTTATGAAAAATCAAGTTATTATTTTCAAAGCAAAATTCTGATGATAATAATTTCCAGTGTCCACATATGCCTACAATACTGGTTTATGAAACCCTTTGGGGAACACTGGATGAGAAAGATACAGCAATAAATTGTACATATTTTTTTTTAATTTCAAGAATTAATTTGAAAATTGTAGTAATATCATGGACCAAAAATAATAGAGATTATTCCTTGATGCATTGTTTTAAACTTGGCACTTGCATAAGGAATATTTCTTTGTATACTTGCAATTAAAGTTAATTATGTTTAAGTATGTCTCAATTCATCTGTCCATTTGTGAATGAAACTTTCTTTCCATCCATAGTAAAAGCTATTAAAAGTATTAGCTTTCATAAATGGGATTTAAAGATTTGAGAGTATTTTTTATTTACTCAAGAAAAGAAATTCCTCTCCCTGACACATACACACATGCACCTACATGCACACAAATTTCCCATGTAGTAATAGTACCATTTTATTTAAGAGATCTCCTGGGAAATCAAAAAAAATAAAAATCAATACAAAGGAAAAAATCTCTTATTTGAGGAAAGGCTCATTTGTGAAGCTTGTTATAGCAAAAATTTTAAGTGACATTAAAATACATTCCCTGAGTTGAAAATAATCACTTTTCTTTGGACATGTCAAAGAACATAACGTATTTGCAGTCATAGACATTCAAATTCTGATAGAAATTGCAACCTCTACTTTTAAATTACTTAATTCTTTATTTTAGTTTTTCACCTTCTTCTGCTATATAATTTTATATCATCATGTAGGGGAAAATTCTGCGTTTAGATGTGCCCCTGTAGCTTCCATTAACTTGAATGGTGTTATGTGTCTCAAATCAAAGTCAAATTTTGGCTGATACTATGTAACATTTTCCTCTTATGTATTCACCAAAATGCGAATTTAATTTAAAAATAAAAGTAGTTTCATTTCACCTGAGTGAAGTATACATAATTTCAGGCTGGTGGGTCAAAAGCAAAAGCTCAAATGCCTGTTGAGTGGTATAGGACTGTTTTTTGTTCAGTTAATGACAATTTTGCCTGAAAAATACTTCACTATTGGATGCTATAGGACTGCCTTTAAAATAGGTATGCTTTGTTAAACCAGCTGAGCAATGGAATCAGAGATTACAAGTAGAAGGGATGTTAGATCATCTAATCTTCCGTGTGCCCTATAATCCCTATTTAAATATATCTACAGATGGTGTTTTAACACCTCTTCTTAGTGGTGGTTTAGCTGTTGGATTGTTCTTACTGCTGACTGAGCTTATTTCCTTTTAATTTCGAGCAGTTTACTTAAAGAATTACTGGTCATTTTGAAATTAATTTTAAATAAGAATGAAATCAAAGCTAGAATACAGCAAATTGGATCCAAATCCTCCCTCTCTAGTCATGAAAGTAGAAATTCTGAGTTCAGATCTTCATGAAGTGTAAATTGCAGGCTAATGGCACTGCATGTGAAGAAGCTTTTGTAGGAGGACAGAACTGGAGAAACTGGTTCCATGAAAGCAGCACAGCTGCTGACAGCTGGGTTTGCAAAGACACTGTTTGAGATGCTGTGCTAGCAGTGTCTGCTGTGGGACAAAAGACAGGGGCTGGATGAGGGGGTTTGGGAAGGGGTCCATGATTGATCTTGTCCTGCCTAGGGAGGTATGGGCGCTGCTTACAGGTTTTACTTAAGACTGTAGCTTAGACTGAGACCTGATCTCATGGCCAGCTTGGCTTAGTAAGAAGGCAACTCAGTTCTTCAATTTTCTAGGAAATTTCTCTGTGATCAAGAGTAATTAGTTTTGTGAAGATGCATGGGACATTTTCTTTTGGCATCAGGGTGTAATGTAGTTTTTGGTTATTTGGACTATTTTGATACGGTAAGATGAGCCATGACAAAGGAATGAAAGCCGATACATCAACACTGCCAGTGGTAACTCTTAGTAATCTCTCATGTTAGAGAAGTGTTCAGACTGAGCAGTTAGTTTCTGTGTATGACATTGCTTATGCATCTGTTTAATACAAAACAAAATGGAACTTAGAAATACAGTCAATATCATTTCTAGAGGAGGAGTAAAGCCAAGAGAGTTGAAACCTTCTGTTTTTAGATCAGTATCGCTGTTCTGCAACTAAGTGTTCAGCTGGTGGAATGTGAGTGTTGAAGTCACTGACTGAAGATCTGTTCCTTTACTTTTTATCCTTATAAGGACCAAGACAGGCTTTGAGTTTTCCTGTGAGCACAGGACACATAGATTAGGATCTTGGTGCTGTGGTTTGGAAAGAAGCAAGTGATGAAAAGGATTCACAGTGAGACAGGTGCCAGGACTTTATTCATCACACATTAAACAAGTTAATGAAAAATACTGAAATTAATCATGGGATGTTTTGTTTGAAGGATTTGGGTGGGAAGTGGTAAGAGGAGAGGGCTAAGTAAAGCATATGGAGTGAGATGTGCCTTACTATTGAGAACTGGACTCTGACCCTGCTTGTAGTTGATGAGTTGGAAAAAGGCCAAAATGAATATACTGACTTTTGAGAACAATTGCTCTGGTCAACTATAATAAGTGAGATTATTTTCAATACATTATCTGCCTAGCAAAAGTCTTTTAATTTTTGCTTTGAATTCATTCTAGCTACTTTTAATGGTGTGTTAGTTAAATTTTTATTGGAACCAAGCATACATACATTTTTTGGTTTTTCTACCTAGTGGGAATCAGAAAAAAAATCCTAATGTATTTAAAATGTGATATGTAGAAAGGAAAACATGAAATGATTCTCAGTTGGCCCCTACTGCCATATAAATAAGGCATAGTTACTTGATTTCTATGAGAATTAAACTCAAATGTTTTAAAATGCATGCAAATTCTTGCAGAATATATATGAAAAAGTCACTGTAACTGTAGAAGTACTTCTGCTCCCTTGATAAATGGGACTTCTAGACCACACTTTATTGAGTCTCAGATTTTTAATAATTTGAATCCTGCAAGATTTAATTCTGCATAATTCTGGCTGAAATCAGCTTTTGATTGAGTTGTAATGGCTGTGTTATTGTAAATATCTCTTCATGCTAATGTTGTGCTGGAATTCAATAATATTTAGATGAAATTTCTAGCCTCAAGCAGCACGGAAGCTGGATTTAGAAAGCCTGAAAGTTTGTGTCAAAAAGTCATTTATTTTTGGGAGCCCATAACATGTACTGTAATAAATGGTCATCCCAAGGCCCAATTTAAATATATACAGTAGAAGAGAGAACAGTTGATACAGTGTATTTTTTTTTTTACACCCTTGAGCTGCTGGACTGAATAGTATTGATTGAGCAGGGTTTTTTAACCTTAAATGATTTTGTACTGTAATCATCTGCAGTGAGAGTAGAGTTGGTGACACCAGACGAGCAGGAATAAATCATGCTATCAGAACAGGCAGCCCACAGCCTGCTGCGTTGTACTCTGATGTTATAGCAAAAATAACCTGTCCCCAAAACCTCTTATTCCAGATGTGGCTTTTTGGGTCCCATTGTTTTGCTTCTCAGGATGGAAAACACTCCACACGTGCAGGGTAAATATTTTTTAGTGCTTATATAGTTTGCATTATTTTGTTTTCTTTCTATGTAATGGTGGAAAACCTCAGCACTAGAAAGGGAGGGATAGAAATTAGATTAAATTAGCAAGTTCAAGAAGTCCAATCAAAATCACTGATTATTTTAATTTATTAGGGGGACAAGAAAGAAGTCTGAAAATTGGCTAAAAAAGAAAAAATATAGAATAGAGATATAACGTGAAATTCTAGAAAATTGGGATGTTTTACTCTATGTATACATATACTCATTCTCACACAAATCTGCTTTGGAGTTTTTTGTCCCATTATGAACTGTGGGGCTCCAGAGGGACCTGGCTCCCTGATTAATAGACCATGGTCCCCCTTTCTGTAAACTGAGCCTAAGGAATAAAGGTTTCCTGCTACTGTCCTAAGTTTTGAGAACAATGGTGGGTAGACATGAGCACAGAGAAATCTCACCATTAGTATACATACAAAGAATAATGGCAATCAGATATGTAGGGGCAAAATATGCTCACCAGGTAGAATCCTGGTCAGCTGACAATAATGAAACTCCCACTGATTTTTCTAGAGTTCTTATTCCTAGTGTTTAAAGAAAAAAACTTTTCTGATTTAAATGACTGAATCTTTTAGATTTTTGCAAAACAAAGTACAGATTTCCTTACACATTTTTGTTCAGGTTTGCAGTTCATCACTTCTATTAGGACTGCATATTTTTGTCATCAATTGTTTCAGAAGATATATTGAATATATCTCGGTGAACTCTTTCCTAAGTAGGATTTTTTGTTTTTAACAAACTCTCAGTTGTGTTGGTTAGTTCAGATTTTAGGCTTCTCAGTCAAATACCATGTATGTATATTCATAAATGTCACTGTCTGCCTTGTTACCCATCAGAGAAGTTCATATTTACTATAAAAAAAAGAAGCAATTCTCTAAACAAATCCTTGAGTACAGATATAAAACCTGACTCAGCAGCAATATTCATACCATCAAACATGGGCAAAACCTGGACATTTGTGGACATACCTATCCTGAAATCACTGCTCTGACATAACCACCCAGCTTGAAGCTGCCTGCTTTGGCTGCTGCTGCTCTATAGCTGCAGCAGTGTGCAACTTGGCATGGTCTCTTCAAATCTGCCTTGCAGACCTCCAGGCTATTAGCAGCACTGAGGCTTGGCTAGGTAAGCCAGATCCATCTGAAAGACTGTCAGAACAAGGACTGCAGTCCAGATCTGTGCTTCAAATAGCAGCTAGCTTTAGTCCAGGCTTTTTACTGCATCAGAGACATCTTCCATGTACAGTTATTTAAAGGGCTTATAAACTTAGAAACTATCGAATCAGTTGATGCCCTTGCCCTAACATTTTGATTGATTTGATTGAAAAGCATATGAAGAGATGAAAGACAAATTTATCTTCCTTCTAATGGGTACAAATATCTCAGATTAAAACTGCAATTAATATTGCAAAGCAACAGGAGGGACTCTGCTTCTCCTGTGGAACTTAATGGCAGAGAAGAAAAGTCACTTCTATTTATGTAGTGGTCCTAGTATGGGAAAAATGAAATGACATTTTGAACTTCTGTAGACAATGCTAATTTAGAAAGATTATCCTTCTTTCCCTGTTTTACATTGAATCCCCTTCTCCTCTTAAAACATGAGGTGAAATTTAACTGTCAACTTTGGTTTATTGCTGGGGGTTCTCTGAGCCAGCTAGTATCTCATTTCCTTCTTTTTGTCTGCAAGCAAAAGGTGAGACTCCTTACAAGGCTTATCCTGGTTCTTATTCCCTGTATCTGTTAGTCAGCCCTTGCTGATTATTTTTGCTGTATCAAGCTATAGTACATTAAAAGTACTCTCCTCTCAAATGAAATGTCTTACAATTTAAATCTCACTAGGAGTGTCAGCATTGCCATGGGACATCTCCATCTTCCCAAAGCAAACAAAATTGACACAGTTGATTTGGTGTATAAATGTCTGCAGCTTTATTAAATATGCATTAAAGTGCAACAGTCATAAATTACATGCACTCAGCACACTCAGAACATAATGTGTACAGCTAAATAACTTTCTGACTCTACAACCTAAGCAATAAGACCAACCTAAAGACAGACAGGATCCTGAAAGTCAGTTCCTTAAAGTGCTTGCCATCGGAGTATCATTTTATCATGCTGTTAAGCATCTCACCTCTCTTGTGTGGTGTATATATGAGTAAAAGAGGGAGGGGAAGGGGAAAGTGAGCTTTCTGTATTGCTTTTACTTTAAATTATTCATTTCATTTGCTTATATGCACCTTCCTTGACATGGAATAACGGGCAATTTGTTTTTTTGATACTTCTGTTTGTTTCCAGGGAAGAAAATCTTCTCAAATAAAGAAATTTTTGCTGATTCTAATAATACTAATTTATATCTTATATGGCAATTTTATCATGTGATGTTAGTATCTTTCAAAAGCTGGACATATATAGGAGCCACTCCTTTCCTTTAAAAATGCTCATTTTCCTGTGATATAACACAATGCACATTCTATGTACTTCTCCACCGGAGTGTATTCTAGGAAATAATGATTTCTCAGCATGAAACAAAAGGGACACTGTCTTAGAGAAGACCAAATGAAATTGCATTCCTGAATACATGCCTATTATGCAGTGAAGTGTCATGACTTGTTGATGTCTGCATGTACTGGAGTACTTTTCCAAATTTGATCTGAAACCTGAATTTAATGGTCTTTCCACCTCCCAGTATAATGATTTTTCAAGGAGGATGTAAATTGTACTGATAATATTAATGGTTACACTTTGTAGTTCCTTGTAATTGTGTTTTTCTGAAACTGTAAATGTGTTTTTCTGAACTTCTTTCTTCTGATAACTGAGCCACACCATTCCGAGTCACTTTCTGGTAGTGCTCAATACTATATAAACATCGCTTGGTCATGGAGAGAACTATACATTGCAGCCTTCCCATTGTCACTCAGTTCAGGTTTTTGGTAGTTTGCTGCTTGTCTTTTGTTTGTTTGTTTGTTTTTTGATTTTGTCTGGTTTGATTTGATTTTTCTTAAAACACTGCACTGAGGAGAAAGAAGATTTAGTTATCTTTTTCTGCTTCTTCTGACTGAAGTCCTGTCAAATGTCCTTAGGATGAGTGCCATTTAAAAAAATATTCCTTTGCAAAAAAAGCTGGAACATCTATAAGGAGTTAGCTTGTATTATGAAAAGAAAGCTAGCAAGACATTAACTTTCTGACAATATCTCTAATGGTGTTTATTTTATTTCTCATTGATTTATTGCCATAAGTCTCTTGGCCCTCTCCCAAACATCTCCTGGCAACAGAGTCAACCAAAATAATTTTGTCCAAGAAAAGATCTACTATGGTAAGTTAAAGTCTGTCTTCATCATCTGCTTAATGATCTCTTGTGTACTGCTCTATACTTGCTTTATTTTCCTTCACTTGATAAATACAAAAGGAAAATCTTGGGGCACATGTTATAGCTATGACCTATAGATGCCTTTTGAGAGCACCTTTAATCTTCCATGAGCTGTCATGTTGGAAAGGGTCCTTCCTGCAAGAATTTTTGTTCTTTATCCTCTATAGGTTAGTTTCTTACTCATCTATTTCTGTTTCACAGCTAATCCTTGTTTAACATTTACAATTTCCTGATAAACATTGCATTATATAGATACAGTAATTTGTTTCTTCTGGCTATTACTAGCTGAATTTAGATAGCTACTGTGTTCTGAAGTGTGAGTTGATCCTGCAGCTCTAACTATATTTCCTCAGTAGTTTACTTTTGACTTCTTAACATTTAAAACTTTGTAATATTTTTTCTTTTTATTTGCAAATAAATATGAGTGGTCCCCATTTAAACATCAAGGAATAAATTTTAGCTTTCTTTCTTGTTCTTGTGACCACTTCAAAAATGAAGGAAACACATTGTATCATAGCACACATTTCACATTTTATGCTGAAAATATAGATAATCGAGAGTTTATTTTAAGCTCTGGTTGTTGTTTTAAATGGATAACACACTTAAAATTACATCCTTACCAGTTGCTCAGTGACAATAACTCTACTGCTGTAAATTTTTTTTAATAACTTCAGCAATGAGATGCCATTTTAGCCACATATGCATTATTCTTTATATGATATCCCATGCTACCATTTCTGTTTCTGTATGTCCACACTTAGAGAAGCACAGTTTACTCTTCATGAATCATAAGTGATAGTAAGTAAGTTTTTGGAAATTTTTGTCGCTCCACTAACACAGATGCTTTCCTCATAGTGGCTGGCAAAATGAAAGAAATATTCCAAAGACAAGAAAAATATTCTCCCTGCCTTCTGACTATTTTCAAATTCTTTTATTTCCAGCAATGTGCTTTACAATACTTCAGCTCACAAAAGTCTATCTGTAACTATGTGAAAAAGATGTGCAGAAGGGTATTCTCTAAGAGATGACCCAACAGTCAATTTGTTACCATGATAATTAAAACTAATCCTGAAACATAGTGTTCAGTGTACCACTGAACTCTTCATAAAAATACATGCTCTTATGAAGAGTTTGCAATGGTAGAAAAACAAAACTGCTGTCTAAGAAACAGATTTTTTCTGAAAAAAATGGCTTGTGGATGCTTATAAGATGTTTTCAAATCTTTTCAGATCTTGCCTTTTGCCAGAAGCCTCACAGTGATGCACTAAATATGTAAAAAAAAAAAAAAAAAAAAAAAACACCCTTAAAAATTTGCAACAGACCCTCCACAATTAGACTTCAGCACATGAGAGCCATTGCTGTTCATATGGTATCCATTGCAGCCAGTGGTGATGTGACATGAGAAGGTCTGAAAAGACAATGGCATCCTTTGAGACCAATGAGGCTGGCAGTCACCTTTTTATGCTTGTTTACAGTGTGTGCTACGTGGTGGGAAGAAGAACATTATTTGACTAGAAGTTCTATCTCCTATATGTACCACTGACCTAATCTTTTTCTTTTTCCTTGAAAAGTTTTTGTCAGATGACCTCTGCTGAGTTCTGTAACATTCTGACCAATGAATCCTTGTTGTCCAAAAATCTGAGAGAGAGCATTCTTTGTATGCAAGAATGTATAGCTCATATTGTATCAAACTGTTGAAAATAAAATGCAGTTGCTACATAACTGTTGCAATTATCTCCTGGAAATATGTACCTTTCCCCCACTTTTTTACTCTTGCAACTATAGCATCACAACCTACATGATATTTTCCATAAAAACTGTGTGCCCAGACATGGCAGAGTTGAATTATTGTCCTGCTCTTTAAAGAGCTAAAAAATTAGTTTCATGTATGATGTAGCAGAAAATGAATTCAGGAGGGAGAAATACGTACAGCTACATTCAGGCTGTTAGATAAGTCTGAATATGATTTTGCACCCAGAATAAAAGAAAACTATCTTGCTCCTACTATTGTAAGATGCTAGCCAACTACCTATGATGAAAAAGGAAGGTATAAAATTTTTAATTGCATGTTTCAGTTTTGTAATTTGGGTGTGCATGAAGGAGGCCCTGTGGAACACAACTGCATACATCATACCATTTTTAGCAATGTTGTTGACATGGAAGTGAGCAAATCATTCTCATTGGTGAAATTTGCAGAGTGACAGATTACTGATGAAATATGCTTCAGATGGAAAAATAAGCAGGTGTAGAAGTTAAATGAAGGATCCATTTCAATGGCCAAAGGTAGTTTTGTGCACCTAGGAACAAAGAAGTGTAGGACAAACTTGTGTGAGAAACAACTTCAACAAGGATTTATTTGTGAATACTCCTATGTGGTCTGTTCTTAGTGGAGTGCCGTGATTTAACATGTCAATGCTACCTTCAGGGGCCAATGTAGAAGGTTTTTTAGAATAAGGGAATACATTTGTTTTATATTTGATACAGAAGCAGTATCTCCTAAAATGATGTGTCCACTCCAGATATTCATGATTAGAAAAAAATACTGATATATGGAGAGCTTGAGATAAAAACCATTATAGGATTGGTTGTCATAATGGAAGGCATCTACTTCAGAAAGTAGTACTGAAGTACTTGAAGTATTTCAGATTGGTTTAGATACATGTTTGGGGAATACGGCAGGAATTTTTGATCTATTTGGTACAACTAGAAAAAACCTTGTAATTGTTAATAGCTGTAGCTGGACAGAATATGACAAGGAATTGCATAATCTTCAGCAGCAAAGGTACTCAATCAAAAAATAATTTTCATTATGGAAGACAATAAACCAAGGAGGACTATTTTTGTCTAAAGAATATCAGTGAATCTTGATCAGCATCTATGTAGCTAAAGTAGAACTGAGTATCAAAATTGCATTACTATAAATTTCTTTTTTTTAAATTGGAAAAATTCTGAAACAAAGGTGATAACCAGAACTGATATCATAGAGTAGCCTTTGAAGGTGATTGTTTTCTTTTTTTGAAAATATTAAACTACTGCCTGTAACACCAAAGAAAGTCATATAACATTAGTAAAATACTGAAACCTATGCTAATGAACGGAGTATAGTTTCTGTTATTGTAGGACTTGTACTGATTTATCAAAGCAGTAAAATCAATGCTCATCTTCTGTGTTTAATGTTTGTTGTATCAGCACCAGAAAAGCTGGATAAGAAAATGAGTGAAAATGTATAGTGAATAATAATTTTAATTATTTAAAGGGGCACAGATAGGATGAGCAAAAAAATTCTTAGTTTTGTTTTGTATCTGGGACAAGGTTCCTAGATTTTAACTAAGAACCAGCTGTTTCTTGAAACCATTTACATCTAGCTTCCACAGTTAGGTGTTGCAGCACCTAAACATCATCATATTCTTTTCCTGAATCCTGTAGAGTTTCCTGAATGTCTTACAATTATTCATTCCTTGAGTTCCTTGATGAATTAGTTCAAGATGCTTAAAAAAGCCTAACAGATTTAGGAAGGTTTTCTTTTCAGTTGTGTCATTTTAAACTAAAGATTAATTTTGCCAAAATACATTCTTGGGTTTGAATCCTTTCTCAGCTTGGTTCCCTAATTTAGTCCTTCTAATTAGTCTTCCTAATTTAGTTCATTCACTACCTTCCATATTTTCTGCTTAACAGGAATGACTATAAGGTGGATTTTTTTTTCTTTTTCTTTTTTTTTTTTTTTTTTTTTTCATCAAAGGCAGTTGGACATTTTTCTGTGCTAATTTGGGGTGGAAGTGTCCTTGGACTGCATCTCTACAAATAAGATTTCCCATAAAAAGGAATGCTGCCCACTTTTCACTAAGGCTTCCATGTTTGTATTCTTTAAAAACATAGTTTAATGTTTGTGTGTTATCATAGGAAATGTGTAATCTGTAGCATCTTGTTTCCACAAAACCCCTGTGGAGACAATAATAAGATATAAAGTTGCAATTACATGTATTATATGGGATCGATTAGACTAGCTGAGAACACATACCTGCATTTAAAACAGCTCAACCTCATTTTGAGTGCCCTTGATAATAGAATTTCTATCTTTAGCATTTTTCATCAACTGATTTCAGTGTACTTTATCATTTAGGGTTTCATGTTCAAAAGTGTACTAAGAAAATGAGTTTCAAAATAATAAAATCCCTGTAGCAGAGTGTACGGTGAATACTTCTGAAGTTCATGTCAAGGGGATCCTCAGATGACATCACAAGTCAAGCCCATGAACTTGCTGCCAAAAAAATCAACTTCTTCACCAACACATGAAACAAGCTGCTCTTGCATTCTACCTTTGTAATACTTTCCTCTTTGTTTGCCCCTTGTAATGCTTTTTAAGTCCTGCTCAAATTTTTGTGGGTTTGTATGTCTTTCAGGTAAATCTTTTTTAGAAAAACTGAAAGCAATAGAGATGCCCCTTGTAGCAAAACTTCCCAGAAAAGCACCATTCAGTTTTAGTCGGAAAATAAAATTATTTTTCTTTGTTAGACAAAGAGATATATTCTCTTGGGTTTTGCTGCTCTGAGTAATATGGGAGAAAACATTCCAAAGAGTTGTAATTGGAAACACGGACAAGAGAAACATAGAAATAGTTGGAGTACTGATTCTCTGAGATACTTGATGGAGAAAACCAGACATGAGGCCTGATGCTCTGGATCAGAGGTGTGAACATTTTGCTCCCAAGGCTGTTGCTTATGTATTAAGTACAGGGGAATTAAATTTTGTTGTATGTTTTGGTGAACCTATATTTTTGTCAGCATAGCTTTAAAGGACTAAAATTATTCTGTGGATATATTTTCATATGCACTAGAGATACTCATGGACTGGTTCATAATTTAATTCAAAATATCAATGGACAAGTAAAGAATAAAACCAGTAATATCATCAACAACAAGAACAGTAAAACACATGCAGAGACATGAACATCTTAAATTGTTCTCTTAATCTAGTTTCCACAATTATTTTTTTCTTATGTCTCTTTTTCCTTTTTTTCTTTTTTTTTTTTTTTTTTTTTTTTTTTTTTTTTTAATGCTAGTAGATAGACTAGCTATCAAATAAATCTGATAGCAAATATTTTTGTGATGGTATTTAGTGGTCTTTGAACACATGCATCAGGTATGCTTTCTTTATGAGAGAGAATGGGAGATGTTTCTGAGGGAAATTTCCATCATGTTTATAGAATGAGTGTAATGTGCATCAAAAACACGTTGTTGCAGACTAGTAAAAAATTCAGCCAGACCTGGCCCAGGTTTCAGATGATGCATTAGACTAACATTGTCTAATTTTAAAAGCTGAAAAGAGGTAATATGAGTCGTTCTGTACGTAGCAACTGCAAACAGTGTACCTGCTCTGTACTTTTATTTCACATTGAGCCTGGAACGACCACAGAATGTTACAATAAATTGTAACTTCTGCATATAATTTAGGGGTATCGTTTGCTTGTTTGTTTTCTCAAGCACAAATAAAATATTCTAGGCAGTAATCTTATGGACATTCTAAATGTTTTTCCTCTTGATGATGTAGTTTCATGAGAAATATGATTAATCTATAAGTTTAAAAATAATCTAGGATTTTTTTCATTTTTCAGAATGCAATGAGAAAAGGCTATTCCTTGCTTTGTTGGTTTTGTTTACCTGAAATATTGCAGATGCAAGAGTACCCTTCAGGTCCAATAATTTGTTTTACAGAAAGACAGTCTTCTTAATTAGTTGCACAGTGCACAAATATGCTATAAATGTATCTGATTATTTTTTGCAAGATAGATCAGATACATTTTCACTGCCTAAGTGGTAAAATGTTTGGTTTCTAAAAGTAACATAGAACGCTGTTTGAACAAGAAGTTTTACGGGCATTAGTAACTTATCTGTCACTTATAACTGAATCTAGAGCTATTGGTGTGACAGAGAATTACAGCAATCTTATTATTGACTTAACAAATGAAGATATTTGGGTGACTTCATACAGGATTTTCCTGTAAAAGCAGAATTTCATTCTAACATGGGGCCTCTAAATATCTGAAAGAAGATGAAAATATTGTTTAAGAGCCAAGTGTAAATATTTCTTCCAAAGTAAAGTAAAATTCTAAAAACTCACAGACCAAGAAAGAAGTGTATTGACAAAACAATTACTTACTCATCCCTATAGACAATTTTTAAAATTCTTTTAGGCCCCATTAAAGTACTAATTTTAATTTATAGAAAAGTACTTATTCCCAGCCTGCTCATATGGTGACATCAGACTGAAACCTCTTGCACCTTGATCTCCTACAGAGAGTACTGTGATAAACGAAGCATATATTTCTAATTAAGAGTCAATAAAACAAACTGCTTAACATGTCCCTCTATTACTGTACTGGATGTATGGATGTATTTTTTTTTTTTAAATACTGAGCTTAATCCAGTATTTTAACACGATCTGGGGTTTAATCAAAGTCATGATTACAGCATATTTTATGATAATGTCTCATTTACTCTGCATTTCAAAACACAGTAGGATAGTATAGGAATAAAGGCAACATGACTGCTTCTGTCTCTACCACAGTTTCCCTGTGTCCGGGGAAAGATTTTACCCTACTGAACCACACTTTAAAGATCTGTGAAACAGGGATAATTACACCCTTCCTGAACAGTTGCTTTGAGTTCTGTCAGTGTCCCATGTATTATATTATCATCCACTTCTCTTTCGTGATGTTATTTGTTAGAACTTAGAAATTATTAAGCAAGTTATTAGGCTATAATTAAGTGGTGTCTGAGTATGCAGAGGCCCAAGTGAGGACTTATGCAGATAGCTAAAAGTATTGTCTAAAGATTTCTAGAGTTCAGGTTGAAAGTCTATCCTGGAACTGAACAAGTTTGGGAAGATTCCTAGATGGCTTTGCTTTGGCAAGAGCAGAGAGGTGGCTTTGATAATTAATGAGAGTAATAACTTGGCTGGTTGCTGAAGTAGTTTTATCCTACCCAGCTGCATTATCTCTCTTGCCCAAGTTAAGCCAAAGCCTCCTATTTCTCATCCATAAGTATTTCTGATGCCTAAAGATGTGCATGTCAGGTATGTTTTCTGTGGAAGTATGTAGCAAGCTGTCTGCAAACATTTTTTTAGGGACAGTATTTCCTATGTGTGGACACGTCTGCTTACTATATCATGGTCATAGATGGTCAGTTCCTAATCATTCCATAGCATGATTTATATTGCATGGATTATTTTAATCATACTGGGAAGACATAATTATAACGCATAATCATGTAATGAAGAATAATCATATAATAAACTCATCTCTGAACCTTACAGCTGGAATCTTGTGAACAGTCATCAAATTATATGTGCTTTGTTCCTGAGGAGGGAACAAAGTCCTAGCACTGTTATGTGTTTGTGCTCTGGTACTCTCCTGTGATCCACTTTGTTTTAAAGACAGCTGATAGATCCCACAGTGTCAGTGCTGATGTGAGTCTCTTTCTCCTGGCCATAAGGACACCATCCATCAGTGCCATCAAAGCTATCATCCTGCTTCATGTTTGTGAGGGAGTTGTGTGAAGTGTTTACACCTCATAGCTTCCCAGTAAATGACAATAGACATCAGTTTGTATCTATCTCATGAGTTTGAAACTTTCATGAAGATGAATGGAGTGTGTCACATCAAATAAGCTCAGTGCCCTCCACTACTGTACTGGGATCCTTTCAGAGTTCCGCCTTTGTGGAGTGCATTTCACTTGTGTTGAGCAGATATTGAAGTAGTTGTGCTGTTTCAGTCAAACACTCATTGTTAGGAGAACATATTGGTATCATTTACTGCAGGCTGGTGTACTCCTTATGGGTGTTTGTAATCATTAATCAAGTGGAATATTAATAAAATTGCATTATTTTATAGTCCTGTGTTTGTAAATCTTACACTGTTTACCTTTTCAAAAAATGGAAAAGGCTGTATTGAGTTAATTTTCCTTTGCATGTATGATTTCACACATTTTTCTGTCAATGTCACATGAGTAGATTTGAGTCAAATTAGTGTTAATTTGCTGTATTGGGAGTGAACTTTAGGAAGTTCACACAGTGGGAGCTGGTGGGAACATATCTACACACATTGAAACCTTTACTGCTTTTTTTTAAAACCCTTTGACTTTGGTGTAGCTTAGTTGACCTCGTTTGTAATACAGAAGACCATTTTAGGATGAGTGAAGTAGTGTGTGAATATAAACAATGGTTAAATGCTTTTTCTGAGTAATTTTCCTCTTCTGCTAAATGTGCACATAGCAGACCTGGGAGTATGCCTGCTGTTTCTAGCCACATGATCTATTAAAGTTTTCCAGAACCAGTTTTCTAGAAGCCCTTATTTTTAAAGCAGAAACATTAAGTAGTGAGTCCTACACTGAAAACTGAAAATCATTTGGCTGGTAACATAAACTGAACAGAGATGTTCCCCACATAGCATGGAAAGCTTGCTACCAACTTTTCATTCAGAGTCTATCACCCTTTTTCATAATCGATTCTTAGAATATTTTAAGAACAGATTATATCTGCACATTTTCTATTTCCTTCTGTGGTGCATCTTTTCTTTCTCAAACTACAGCTAAATCTTGCCCTTCTGGTTTTGTTAACCCTTATTTTTTCTCACACTTAAAATTGTATTATAAATTCTGTGTGGCAGAACCTATTCCTTCTTATGGTAGTCTAAAGTGCCAAGAAGAATTTCATGTTGCATAGAGGTGATAAATGGTTAAAAACTGTTTAAAAAAAATCTTTTGGTTATATGCAATTCAGTGGCTGGCTTTGATGCCGAAATGCATGGTTTAAATGAACAGGCTGTGTAACACATTCACATTTTAAATAATCCTAAGAGTGAGCTTCTTAAGGCCAATATACCAAGCCAAAAGAAAATGGGAAAGAAATTATATATTTTTAATATAAAAAATAACAAGACAAGTTTGAATTATGGCATTGTTACCTTGCTGATGGAGTCATGTACTTCATTCATAAGAAAGAAGCAGTGATGTGTTTATCGATATAAACAAGCAATTTAACAAACTTTGATGGTAAATGTGATAGAGGTTTAACAAGATTCGTTGGCAACGTACACTTGATTTTTTACTGCATAGAGGGTAGGGTCAGAGAAAACTGTCAGGGAGACAGTTTTATCTCCTGTTGAGTCATGAATTTTGGAACAGATGCTCTTCCTTCCCTGAGAGAGGAGTCTAGGTGCATCTGAATCCAATTCTAGCCTCACATTTGGTCAACAGTCTATGGCTAAAGGATTAGATGTGCACAGTAAATCCTTTAGACCACTTAGCTAAGAAGTCAAAGTTTATCATGCTGTTAACCACTTAGTGAGAGTCTGTGGTGGGAAGGGATGTCTCAGCCTGGAGGGGTAACCTTGAGAGGTGTCCCTGCTCCAGGAGAGATCCTGGCGTGCAGCCTGCGGCCATACAGGAGAGCTCCACCAGCCCTGGGCTGGCAGCTATTTATAGAGAAGGATGAGTGACTTATGGTCATATTTGCATCCCAGCAAGACGTCTGGGTCACCAGTCCAGACAGACCCTGGCTACCATGTCCAGAGTAAGATGGGTGCAGCTATCACAACACCCACTGGTCGTCATGGCTTAAGCTGGGAGACAGGAGAGCACCATGATTAATGCAAGCTTATAGCAGAGTCAGGAATAGATCTCAACTCCTCTAAATTTCAACTAAGGTAAAAACTTTAATACTTTGTGCCTCATTATCTACTCCTCTATTTTGTACAAGGGTTTCACTCTTTGGATCTTCTGATCTTCTATGATATTTCTATGAGTAGTTTCAGTTGTTCCTTTACCAAAAGACAGAAATTTTTATTAACTTTGTTTTATACCACAATGACACGGACTCTGATATTCAGAAGGCTGAAAATGATTCCTTTAGTTTTGGGATATGTCTCCCTTTTATACTATATCACACAGACCGATTTGTGAAACAAAGACAAACTTCTTCAATCACATTGGCCAGACTATGGGGACATCAAGAAGTTCCTCCTAGAAAAAGGAATTAATAACATAGGTACAGTTATAAAAACATCTCTCTTGTTTACAGAAAATTCTCTGGGAAAAGAATTTCAAAAAACCAAAACACCTCAAGCAAGGAAGCAGGGCTACATTTTTATGATATTTTTCATGTCTTTATACACGAGAAAACAAAAAGAAAACCGTCGTCGTGTAAAAAATGCTAGTGCTCATAGATTTATCAACAGTGTAAAAATTCTTGATTCATCTTCTGGCTACATATGGAAATGTGGCTTGGTAACTCTAGAAAGCCCAGAGAAAAGCATAGATGTGAAATCCATCTTGGCTGTGTGTGTACAACATGGGTCTGCTCTCTTAAAAACCTGAGGTTTGAGTCCTGCTGCACAACAAATGACAACTCCTGAGTTAATCCTGCAAAATATGGCAAATGATACTTGTCTTTTTCTTAATGAGGCCTTGCTGCATAATAAGGGTTATGTAGTGCACAGAATTATTAACGTCGGATGAAGAGCTGCAACTAGAACTCATGGCTCACTGCCCATCATATTTTTGCTAGGCCAAAGGGTGCTTTACAGATGTAATTTGCTTGTATACTCTGGATCTCTATATAAATTTTTGCAAGGCATGGAGTATAATGGATGTGATTAACATATAAGGAGTGCCATGGAGCTCCAGGCATGCCTAATGCAGTTAGGAGCTCAGTGTGCCAGGAACAAAAACTCAGTTGGCGTGCCAGGAACTGTGGGGCTCAAGTACCCTTTGTGCTGATTTAGTTCATTCATGGGAATGACTGACTCCTGCTGAAAATGTAGCAAGGGTAGAGAAGGGGTTACTCTGAGACAATTATAGGAGGATTGTAGACCAAATTAATAATGTCTGGCAAAATTAAAAATAGAAATCCTGAATTCCATTAGTTGATGGACATCTACTGAAACAACTTATTCACACAAATTTTATGTGATTTCTTTGTAGGCAAAATGTCCATGAATGTCAATAGGACATTTTTTTTCTGTGTAAAGAATACTGGAATGCACTGTAGTGAGTAAGAACCCTTTTGCATCAGAAATTGTTGAGGAATGGTTTTAATGGATGCGCAAGTACAATTTGTAAAGACACTCACAAGTGGTAGAAGTCCCTGTTAAACAGATTCTTTGACCATATGAATTGCCAGAATTTCGGCAAATCTGATGGAGATACAATGTATGTGCCAACTGAGGAACTACTCCCATGGGAAAGATTCAGTCTGAACTCTGCTAATGGTGGTGGAAAGAAAATGGGGGAAGCTTCTACTTATGTCCCCCTTGCATTATGTTTTGGATTCCTGACATGGTTGATGGTCAAAAGAAACGTGACTGAACTAGATCACTTATCTGTGGGGAGGGCAGGATAAGAACTATTTATACCTGCTCTCATTTGTCTTGAATCAGTGAATAAATGCCTGGCCTTTCTGAAGGTGTAGGCTTAAGGGGCATTTAATAGTGAGCATTCAGTGTAATTAAATATCTGCCAGGATGTTGCACATATTTTGTTTTCACTGGAGTTATCAGTAAAGGCCCACATTTTGTAAGGTACTAATACAGTATGGCAGAGATTAGTATATCATAGAGGGAGGAGGAGAGCTAAAGTATTATCATATGCAAGCTATTAGTGTAATTATATTTTTAAAGTGGTGTCTTAAATTGGTTACTTGAAGTGAGTTTCCAGTTTGTATAGAAGCAGCAGTAGGAAATAATTTATATATGAAGGCCTCAGTCTTTTGTTTAAGTCAACAGCACATAAAGCATTTTAAGTTTGCTTTTTTATTGTTGAAGTCCCATAATCTATGAACACTTGGTCATGAAGTAGCTTGTTATTAAAATATAATATCATGTTCATCTGTGATTATTATTTTAATTCAGTGCTCAGTTGACTTATACAAAGCTGCCTGAACTCTTTCAGTAACCACTCTCCTTTCGCCTACATTACATTTAATTTATACCATGATGATAAAAAATTTGATTTATTTTACAACAGATCAGTAATTGTGCTCTACAAATAAGTCCGTAATGATAATCAACAGCATTTTCAACGTAATTTAATTTGTCTTCTCCTGAGAGGTAGTTAAATGCAGTAATAATAACACTACTGTTATGGACTCTGCCGCAGTTAATCATGGCCTGAATATGCAGACAGCCCCAATATTGTATTGACAGAAATTAAATTAACCATCAGCTTGGGCAATCAGTGGCTGTACAGCTATTAAAAGTAATAAAGGCAACAAAACCCAACCATAGCCAATTACATTTTGACATATAAACGAAAAAAGACAGATGTTTTTGATTTGAAATTTTTATTTCATTGGAAGTAAAGAAGATATATCTTTTAATATACATTGTTTCCCACGCCTTAATTAACCCATAATGCACATCAGAGCCTAAGAATCATACTGACATAATGTAACATCACAGGTGTATTTTGCATGCCTCCTAACCCAAACATTTCATTATCTCTATATACAGTGGCTTTATACAGCATGTTAATGCAAAGGTGTGTATCAAAGACAAAACAAGGTATAATCAACATTCCAAAAAAGAAGTTTCAAGAGATTAGGAAAAAAAGTGTATTTGTGGGTTCAGTAAGACATGTTTTTCTCAAATTCCTGCTGAGGTGAGAAGCAAAACTCTCAAAAATTCTGAAAAATCAGTCACTTGGGTTGGGTCTTGCAGTGGACAAATTAAGGCACTGTTTTCACTATATGTGTGGTTAATGCTTCATAATTTATTCCTTGTGCAGAATGAAGCATCCATGCATTGGTAAAAGTTACTTTTATGTTTTGTTCTCTTTAATATATCATTTGTCTAGGAAAAATCAAAAATGTATGTTCACTCAAAAGGGGCTAGTTACTTATATATTAAACTACAAGGCAAAGTCTAAATACTTGCATCTGTATATATAATATTAAATTATAAATCCCGTATATTCAAGGGAAACTAGAGTAGAACACAGGTTTATGGATATTTTATCAGGAAACAATGCTTTTACTTAACAAATTAGAGGAGTTACTAGGTAAGAAAATTTAAATATATGAATTTGTTTTTAATTTACCTTGTAGTAATTTCTATAGGTTTACATCTTGGAAAGTGTGTATTTCAGTTTATTGTGATTTATATCTTAGGATGAAAACAATATTTCAGAGTAGAAGTGAAATAAAATAGCATAATATGCTAGTATTCTTAATCAAAATCAAATGCAGCATATAAAGGAAGAGTATTTTGAGAATTATAGTCTTATCTGTCTCTTTAGACAGCGTTTCATAATCTTATGTAGCAGTCACCTGGTCTATCAATAACTTTCTGGAGAGTTTGAAAAATGGCATTTTTACAGCCATGTCATGAGTTGAGTTTTTCAGACTGATGTCTAAAGTCATTGCATTTTAGAAGGCTGCAGCTTTATAGATCAGAAAGGAATTCAGTTGCCTAATCTCATAGGACTCCATAAGCTTAGTTCAGATCCACTGAAAAACATAAATACATGTTTAATTTGATGTGTACTATTACCCATTGCATATGACTTTTCCCGTTCCTGAGCTCTTCTCTGGAAAGGGCCTTAGCCAGAAGAAAATAATCTTTCATCTCTAAATCTTTTTGCTCTGTAGATTTATTAAATTCAATATAGTTCACTTACATGGAAAAGGAGAATAATCCTGCAGGAACTAGGAGATAAAATTATGTGGCTTGTGTTATGCAGGTCAAGCTAGGAGCTCAAAGTTTTTGGAAATTCCCTTCTGACCATGCAACCCATGAACTGAAGGTCTTAAAAATAAATTTGCCCAAGACAAAGGCAGGTTTTACAGGAGCCCTGACTGTACAACTGGAGTGACAGAGAAGATGTTTTAATTTTTTACAAGTTGAAGTGTCTGTGAGCAGTAAAACATGTAGGGCCAGGTTCCCTAAAGCACCTGTTGGATGTTATTAGGCCCTAGTGATGCCCCAGATTCTCTCTTGTAACACTGCTGAAGACTTCAGATCACCTCTGTGGCATGTCATAGCCAAGTTTTCCCCTGCTATTCCTAGACAGAAAGTTATGAGAAACATTCTTTCTTCAGCTACTGAATTTCACAAAACATTTAGGAGTTTAATGATCTTTAAAAGTTCTACTCTTTCAAATGTAACTGCAGTTGGCCAGTGGTTTGAAAAGGTGCAGAGAGACTGGCAGGTATGTGGGAGGGATTTCTCTTAGTCCATAAGAAAGCAGCCAGAAGCAATCCTTTCCAGTAATTTTGTAATATGTACGACAGATTACAAAGTTTAAAAGGCTTAATTGGAGCTCGTGCAATCTTTGCAGACAACATATTCTGACCTCAACCATTAACAGGCTAACTATAATTAGATTTCTTTAAGGGCAATATTTTGGTGTATCATTTTGGTGCATATTACACATAGCATGTGAACTTCTATATATGAATGTAACAATATCCTGTCAGACATTCATGTTTATATGTAGGTTGGGTTTAGGTATATCATGCAATGACAAAATTCAGACTTCTTTAAGTCGTATAGGATTGAAAAATTCCTTTTCTACCTATATTTCTGAGCTTTGACTTTCTTAGTTTTTATAAATAACTTTCTTTCCTGAAGAACAATGATTTTGTAAATAGGTAGCACATGAGGGCCAATATTTATCATGACACTTCTTACCAGGAAAGACAGATATATCATTCATGGCTATTTCAGTGATGAGTTATTTTTCCCGTCTGCAGCCATGAAGATACATGTCATAACAGAGATCAACTATCACTGTAATGTAATTTTACTTTATGCAGCATGTGTTGTAAATGGTGTTGATTGCTGACAGAAACTCAGAGGGTGGGAGATATGACTCCTGGTACTCACAGGGCAGGAAATACAACTTAGGGCTTAGTGAATCTTATATTTAATGCATATTTGCTTTCATCCTAGAACTTTCTTCCAGGTTGTCTGCAAGTTTACCATAAAGAAATCCATTGCATTAAAATGCAGTCTGGAAATTTTGTTCTTCCAGACACTGCAATATGTTCACTCATATTTGTTCAGAAGAGTGAGATACACATTAAACTAAGCAGTAGGTTGCCACTGTATTAATTTTGAATTGATTCAGCAGGATGGGAGTCCTAATATAATTATGAGGGTCTTTGGAAAAATAAAATAATTCCTTAACTAGCATACCAGAAAAAACTTCTTGCTTACACAGCATTAAATGAAACATTTCAGCCCTTATCATCCCTGTATTTCTAGAAAGAGAACAACTTACCATTAACAAGATAAATCCAGAAAATCCATGTTTTGTTACCAATGCCAGTGGCAAATCAATTGTTCTCTCTTTCTTCTAGCTCTTAAATTGTAGTAATCTAGGCCAACAGAGATTTTGATATCAAGAGCAACTAAGTAAACTAAGCCAAACACAAATCTAATCTGAATTTAAACCAAAAGCTTTCCAACATAATTCTGCTAGTTCTATTTTCTGTGAAATGTTTCTCTTAACTCTTCTTATTGGACATGTTACTTATCATAATGACTATTTATGGATAACATAAAATGAGAAAATATTGGCACTGAACATCCACTACTTTCAACTGTAACCTTAATTCTTTCACTCTGATATTGACAATCTCATTATTGCATTATTATGCATTTCTCTATCTGAAGTTGTCTTGGACAATAAGCAACTGTTCTAGAAGAATTTATCAAGAATATTGAAAATATTGTGCTTGTATGCTTTTTATATACAAATGCAGATATATGTTATGTAACTTTGCTGCATTATTAAATGTGTTTGAATTTAAAAATATTTAAATAAATGACAATTAAGAGTATTCCTATACAATGAACACAGATGTCAGTGTGAAGTGAAATGTATTATGAAGTAATTGTGAGTCACAACAGAAAACTTTTGAAATTATCTGAATTTCTCACAAAAAAAAAAAAGCTCTTTTGTGTTCCTTCTTATTCTTTTCTAATAGCTAAGTTGTAAATGATACTTGATTTTATTTTGAGAATATAATGAGGCCAAACTGGTATGACTTTAGTAAAAGGAAGACTGTTTTTTTTCAAGAGGTCTTTAAATATTTCTACACTTCATAGTTTTATGATTTTTTTAAAAAATATTTTTTCTTTTATTTCTCTTATCCTTTCTGGAGTTGAAAAGTGTTGACCACATATTTGGTCCATGCTTCTGAATTTTGACACTTAGTCTCAATTCAGTGACACTTGAGCAAGGTAGATTCTAGGAGACCTTCCTGAATATCCTGGAAAACTGTTGACTGGAAGAAACGATTGCTTCAGAATGTATAACTTGTTCATGTTACTATTTCTGTCCAACAATTTATTTCGATCTAACATTAATGAAAACAAGCTCAGGCAGGGATATAAGGAAATTCAAAGCTGTGGGCACAAACTGGTATTTCACATTGCACCCTCTCAGACAGACAGGACATAAACCCACATGAGTGAATCTGTAGTATTGGAGTAAGTAAATCAATAATTTGGGGGTTAATTAGCTCTCAGTAAATAAAGAATCTAATCACACTTTTCTTGACAGTAAGTTTGTTAAGGCAGATGCCACAGCTGCACTTTCTGTTGTTTAAACTGCACTTTTGAGATATTCAGTTACTTTCATCATTATTAACACCTACATGAATGCATCTACCCTCCTGCTCGCAGGACATGTTTTAGGAATGGGAAATGGCATTTGACTGGCTCTAGACCTGCAGGCTGGCTGCCCAAAAATACACATAACTAGTGGGAAGAAACATTTCATTTGTAAGCAACAGTTGAACACTAAGCATCACCCTTCTTATGCTGGTATTGTCTAGAAACCAGAGTGGCAACCGATCAAAACAGAAAATCGTAACTTGAAGAAACAACATGTTATTTTGATAGCTCTTGTTTTAAGAATGCAAGCACATAGCAGCTTGATTTTTCAGTGTGTTGTCGTTTAAAAACTATAACAGCTGAATGAGCCTTTCTCTGGACAAGATTTTTATATTACCTGTCAGTTCTGTGACTTCTGCTCATTTCCAAAAAATACTAATGGACATGAATCCTTAATAATCTTTTATGGCCAAGGAGTTGCTAGACTGAAACATCTGATACAGGAAACTGATCATTCTCCAGTATAAATTTTACCATAATTGTGAAACTGTGTTTTCCAATACAAAGACACAAACAGCAGATTTTTCATGTAAACTATGGAGTCTTATGAAGAGGGATGAGAGATTAGAAATCAGGATGTTAAAGGTAATATTCAATATAAGGTCTTATGTTTTCTGAGTATGAGACTTCCACGGGGAAAAGAAGTAATGCAGAGATGCCATGTCAAACTATTTAATCATCCTTCTTGAAACCTTTTATTCATAAAACAATTCATGGACATATTATAAACTGCTGCTTTATTGTTCCCCCTTCTCGCTGTGGCTTTGTCTTCGATTTCATTGCAGTATTTCCTTTCCATCCATGACATCATCTTAAGTCTCACTATTGGAAAGGGGAAAAGAGAGACAGAACGGGAAAAAACCCTCACAAAACTCACCCCCCACCCCCACCCCCGCCCATCCCTTTCTTGGCAACAGAAATACCTTTAAGTGTAACATAATTGCAATCTCTCTGCCCTTTCTCCCCCCTCTGGGACTATTCAGCAAACCCTACAACATACACTTAAATCTTCAACTTCTTAGAGACACTACACGCAGATGGGAAAGATTTGATTAAAATTACAGTGCTTTAGGTTCAACTTCACCTATTAGGAAAAAAAAAAAAAAAGAAAGATCTGGTGGTGGACTTCTTTCCCTGAGAAATAACTAGGCCACAGTAATTACAGACAGGGCCCTGCTGTGTACCATGAATAGGATCCCTGGGGTGGTATTTTCCTGTAACCTGTCTATGCAGGGCTGTTGACATCAACATGAATGATAACTATGCCAGGCTTCCTTTTTTGTTGTTGTCGTTTGTTTTACTTTTTATTATTATTATTATTATTTTTATGCCTTAGAAAAACAAGGGGAGGAGAAAGAAAATGAAATAAACTGTAAGTGTTGTGATTTACATTTTTTGCGTCAAGGATGATTTTATGTACTTTTCTATACATCTGTGTTATTATTTTCTTAGATTATTTTTCTTAAAGTTGTGTTTTGGCCCTCAAGCAGTGAAGAGACCAACAGAAGGAGAGTCATAGGTATAGAACACCAGACACTCTGGAAATCTAAATGTTAACACTTTTTCCACAACCCAAATAGTGGGAGATTTCATTTTTGAGCACTGCCCCACTTTAAGACAACTGACTCATATTACTAGATAATGTCCATCAAATTAATTTTATTTGGATTTCATGTCATATTAGACAGCTATACTTTGTTATTTTTTTAGCTGCTAAAAGTCTGAATTATCCAGAGAAAATTTTACTTTGTATTACATAGCACTGGTGAAATGGAGACTAGAATTATAGCTCCTGGCACACTCCAGGCATTGAACGGAATCTGTTGAAAGTCTACTGGAAGAGAATATCTAATAAGAGAGGGAAGGAAACAGCACTACACAAATTATCAATATGTTAGGATAGGTCCAAAGAAAAGTAGTGGAAATTTAGGTTGAGCTCTAGAAGTGCATATAAGATAGTCACATGGAATTTAGAAGAACAGGTGCTGTCTGAAAGGCTTCTAAAAATGACAAAAGCTAAAGGATGAAAAGGGAGACTAGCAGCAGGAATTGAAATGGGACACCTGTAGTATTTGTTGGAAGAAGCAGACAAAAGGCAGCAAAGACAGAGTTCTTCCCTTCTCCATTTAGGCTAAGTGCTTCAGAAATGATCAGCAGTCTCACCAAGCTCAAATGAAGCTCAGACTCTACTAATAAGGGAAAATTGAGGAACTTCTTGCATCTTGTGCTCAACTCTACCTTCTAGAAGAGCCTTCAAGGTTTGGGAGTCTAAGAAAAAGGCTAGATAAGTGAATCCTTTTTCTACTAACTCTTTCTTGATTGATATTTGCCTTGAAAGTATCTGCTCTTAGCTGTTGTAAGTAAATGCATCCCTGAAGGAGCCTGTCTCAAAATCAATTGATGGAATCAGTACAGGTAACTCAGGACAATCTAGGAGATGTAACCTATTCCATGAGAAAAAAAATCTTTATCCTGTCCCAAGAGAATCTTCGAGCAGAAGAGAATCAGAACTAGTACAGCGGCGAAGTAATTGGCTTTTGTAAATATCTAACAAAACAAAAATAAAACAAAAACTCCCAAACTGACCAACCAACCAGTCAACCAACCAAAAAAAACCCAAAACAAAACCTCTCCAAGAATACTAATAACATACTGATACTAATTGTTCATACTAAGACACCAGATAAACTTGAGAAGGAAGTCAGCAGCATGAATCAATCACTGGTGAGAGCTGATAATTGAGAAATGACAAGTAGACTGAGCATTGACTTTGCTGGTCCACACAAAGAGGAAGATGTTTATGCTTAAAATAAAAACAACATGGACCCTAACAAGAGGATGCAGGAAGCAGAATGACATGGTCAAAGGAAAAACCTGAGATAATGATCTTTTAAGGACAGTTGTGAATGGATTTGAGCATGAAACTTGGCTGTTTTTGTCAAGATTTGAGAAAAAGATGTTGCAGCATTCAAAATAAGAAATGGGAGTCTGGATATGCTTGCAAATTTCACTTAAAGCTCATAGACAGAGAGCCCTGTATAGAAGAGAGTTCTGACTTTATGGGTCTGTGTAGTGGACAGGCTGTGGATACTGTCCACATTCTCGGTGATTGGGAAGAATGGGGGAAAACAGCTCTTTCTCTCCACATTAAGGTCTAGCTCTTTTATATCTGCAAAGAAATGTGTGGAGAGAGAGGCTTAGATTTTACATTGAGCAGAGAAAGACTTGTAACAGGGGAATGCAGAAGGAATCTAAGTTCTTGCAGCTCAGCCATGAAGGAAGATTGCTGGGGGGCTGCAAAAATTACAGTGCTATAAATTCAGAAACTCAGTTGTCTTTTATTTCCTATAACCATCATAAAGTTGAGTTTTGCCATTACAGCCAGCTAAAATAAGGAAAAGATGAGTGGATTGCTATGGGAATTGTAGTATTAACAGCTAAAGAATGAAACTTCATTGTGTTAGAGTAATGTCACTTCAAGGACGAGTTGTAGAGCAGGACGACCTTTTGGTGTGAAGCCTAACTTGCTATGTGCCCCTCATGTGGAGTGGAGACTAATATTTATGACATTTCCTCTCTAATTATGGAAAAGGAGGGGGCTGAGAGAGCCATGCAGGGCAGTCTTGTGGCAGGGAGCTCACCCTCAGGCATGCTGAGGTGCCCCTGCTTTCTCATGTGGACCAGCTGTGAAATGGACTGCACAATTGTGCTTATGTCTCACATTCTCTGTTTGGTGTTCTTTTACCCATTCCCCTTCCACTTCCATGGATTATTACTTTTTGTTACTATTTGTTTTTTACTCTTTATTGCCCTAAGCTCAAGTCTGCTGTAGTATCTTTGTGCAGTTTTCTGACTATTATGAGATAGTTCAACTTCTCTCTTCCTTGGTTCCTCATTTGCCTCAATGGTTGTTGCTATTACTCGCTCAGCAACTGAACAATCTATCAGGTTTTACCAGAGCAGAGCCTTTTCTGCCTCTGTCAACTGAGAGAGTGACTTCTGCCCTTTGCGGCAGTTGACATATGCAAGGAAACCCTTCTGCAGGGCAGGACTTCTCCCATCCTTCACTTTCCTGAGCTCCCCCATCCTCTGCTATCTGTCCTTCCTTATTTTTACAGCAGTAGTTTAAAAGTGCCTGACAGTGAAAGGACTGCTCCTGCAGCTCTTAGATCTTGATTTTATTTATTTAGTTAGTTAGTTTATTTAATGCTAAATGTGAAACATAAACCTTCATGTCATAGCTTGCCATCCTGACTGGTGAATTTTGTCTTGGCTCCCAAAACACCTTCTTTGACAGAAAGTCCTCTGCACAGTTAAGGTACCTTTCATCTCCTCACCTTCTCTGGTGGTTTTTACAAGGAATTTGCTTTCCAAGACTGGGCTTTTACCAAGCACTCTCACAGTTTCAATGATAATAGATTTGTGTATAGTATAAAGTGATGCTGAGCTGATCCAGTTGTACTAAAGTTCACATTAAACACAGCCTTTTACTCAAAACAGTGTAGCTCTGATCTAAACCAATTAAGCTACTGATGTTTAGACAAAGAGATTAATGTGGATCAGAAAACGATAACCTTTGTCCATAGAAATGTCTTAAGATAATGAGTTTTATTCAGTGGGCTGGATTTATAGAAAGGTGTGTTTTGGATGTAGACATCTAATTGTACATCCTAAACCAACAGGAAGATAAACTTGTGCAGACAAGTTTCATCTGAATACATAGAGATGTAAAGAAAGAATTGTCTCACTTTAGGGTTGATGCTTGAGGATATGTAGGGAAAGACAGACTTAAGGACAGAGTCCACAAAATGAAGAGATGAGTAGACTAACAGGCAAAGAATAAAAAACCAAGCAGCTTTGCTTGTATTTAAAAATTCATTTTCTGCTTCATGTGTCATGCTGACTAAAAAAAAAAAGGGAAGTGTTCCTTTAATTTCTCAAGTTACACTAAAGACAAGTATTCTCATTTATATTTGGAATTTTTAAGCTGTAGTACAGAGTCATCATGAACAAATTCCTGAACTGTCTGCATCTCTAGGATACCATTTTTAGTTCAGGGAACATATGAACAAGATGAAATAATTTATAATATTTATACATACTATACTTAGTATACCTGACTACAATTGATATTAGATCAGCTATGAATTTCTAATTAATTGGAATTTCAGTTAATTTTTGGGTTAATCAGATATAAGTTAGATATTAATACATTAGGTGTCAGATTTTTGTTCGAATTCAGCTCGAAGAGCCAAAGGGTTCAGAATAAGATCTGTTTTTGATGGAGTGTCATACAGTGTTAGGTCATTATTATTTGGAATGATCCTGATTACCTCAGAAACTCAGTTTAAAACCAAGCACCTCAGCCCATAGGACCTAGTGTAGTCAACAGGCACAGACTGAAAGACAACTGTGCACCAGAATCTAAGCTCCTGGAAAGGGAGAAAAAATGGAGGAAATTGCACTTACTCGAGCTGAAAGAAAAGGAAAAAAAAAAAATCTGGGTATCCTTACCAGTTTGAGTTATTCAAGAAAGCTATATCAATCAGGGATCTGTAAATGAAAATTCACCTTAGATATATATTATCTAATGTGCTTGTCTCCTGTCATAGCCAGTCTGTGCTGATTCAGAGCAAAGCAGTTTTCTCCTGCTGCTGAGTGCTTGTGCATTTAGAAGAAATAAATCTTTCCTGGCCAACCAAAGCCCTGAAGTATGGGTTTTGATATTACTGCTTGTCTGAATGCAGAATTTGTAGCAGTTTAATAGAACCCCTTTATGGATCATGCAGATGTAACACTCAAAATGAAAGTCACTTACTGTATTCTTGTCTGCGTCCCTGTTGGAGTCTAATATCCAAACCATGCACTTTGCTCAGCAATGGGTTGTTTCCACATGAAACCTCCAAGTAGCTCAAAGAAAATATTTTCCTCCCATCAGGAGCTGAAAGAGTCTACCCCCAGGACTGCTGCACTCTTGGCCCAGGACCCTATTTCAGCCCCTGGGGCCAGCAGTCCCTTACCAGCTCTGCCACAGCAGTGCTGATGCCCAGCTCCCCACAGCCGTGTCCTGTCCCAGTCCTACCAAGCCTCTTGTGTGCTACATTCCAACCCACATTCAGTCTGTCCTTGGGAAGATGCCACTAAGTGCTGGTGCTACCTCTGTGTCACCTCAGCTGCCCTGCTCCTGCCTGAGGCAGTGGGATAGGTCCCTCAGCTCCAAGCTCCATGATCTGAGGGATCAGTGGGCTTTTGCTCTGCCTCCCATACCCACCATTTTTGGGACACTTTCTGTTTTGAAAGAAGTGATAAAATACACACAACAACTACTTTGTCTTATGGTAAGATCCCAGTGAGGGCTTTGTTCCATCTGTCCCCTTGTGATGGGGATATTCCTCATTTCAGGATTGCCATGGCTCACATGGAAGTCATTCAGAAACCAATTTCCTCTTTCCCACGTCAATCAGCTGTGGTTTCAGAGGGTAAAGTGTCCACATGGTCAAATCAGGGTGCCATTTTAAGACTTGAAATTGGCTCCTATCCCATTTTACTTAGAGATCTCTCTCTTGTTTCTAGCATCAGACAGAAATCACCAACCTGGCACCTTCTCTCCTGTCCTCTGGTGCCACTGCATCCAGAAAATACATGCCCTCTCATTACTTCTACTTCTCACTATGAAAAAGACTTTTCACTTTACTGCATACCTCCTTTCCAGTGTTTTGGCATCCAACCACTTTTCACCCAGTGACTTTGTGAAGAAATACCAGATCAAGGAAGTTTAGAGTAACCTATAATTTGTAGTTACATAACCAATGTAAGTAGCAAATGTCCATAATTTGATACACATCAGCAAATATCTTGTGTTGCACTGGTTCTATGCCTTGGAATATCACTTCCTAAATTAGTTTTGGGCAGATTTCTTCTCTAAGGGCTTTTCTTTCCTCACAACTCATACGAAAAAAGCTCCCTGCCATGCAGCATCCAGCAGTCCAGGCTGGGCTGGATTGTGCCAGTGTGGAATTTGGTTAAGAACTTATCATCTGAATAATATCAACTGCTTAAAAAACAGATTAATGAAGGCAGAAAAAAAATTTTCAGCCTTTATGTATTTGTCCAGGTTACGTAGACATTGTCAACTTTGTCCTTTTGTTTTAGTTGTAATTCTCTGACTTAGTGGGAACTGTCTCACTGGCATTGTATGTTTTGGATCCACTGAGAAATCTGTTGAATTCCTCACACTGTGCTGATCTGAGTCTTAATTCTCTTGGTTATGTGCAGCTACTTTGTAAAGGTGCTGTTGACCACCAGGACTAAGTGGTATTCAGTATGGTCAATAACAATACTTTGCCTTTTCATTTCATTTAGAAATGAAAATGTGGATTTTTGCACATCAGAGGTATTTATTAACTCAGTACTGAGAGTGAAGAGTCCTGTGAATGTCCGCGTTTTTTTGCAAATGAGCTGTAAGTTGATAAATTTGAATCTGATTTGTGTCTAATGAGTTTAACTCAAGGGAAAACTAAGTGTACTTGAACCTGGTGCTTGAAATAAGAATGTATGCAGCTGGATTCAGTATAAAAATAGTATGAATCCATTTTACATTGCTTGTAGAAGTTTTTGCACAACTTTATGCAAAATAATTTTTTATTATACTACAGTTCTATGCAGTTCACTCTGTAATACTGTTTTCAGAGGTAAGAACCTAAAATTGGAGGTCATGTTTGCTTCCCATGAATATTAAATATCCCAGGATTATTTTCATAATCATACGGATTCATAGCATGCCCTTGAACAGAGCTATCTTTCCATCAAGGCTGGGTAGTTCCTCAAGTGCATGCAATCAAATGAGTGTCTATAAGTTGAGAAAAAGCTTTGAAAACAGTCAAATTAGAGGCATGATATTTGTACAAGAGTACATTTGAAGAGCGGAAAATCCATTGCAAAAACAGTTGCACAGCATAAATCTCTTGGATTCTGAGTCCTCTCTCCCTACTCTTTGTATGAAGAGGAGTTCTGTATCCTTGGACACATCCCTACTCATGAACAGGTTATGAAGCTACATTACACAATTCCTTCTTCTCCTCTCATATTCCCAGGAAGGCTTATCTGTGCCTTTGTGGTTTCATTTTAGTGAATCCGAGGTTTAAATATACTGGGATTGTATTGGTGCATTCTCCCATTCCTTTTGGTTTCATTCTGGGATTGCTTTCCTTAGAAGCTGGGCTAATGGGGAGTCCCATTCTTTCAGCAGGTTAAACATCTGACTATGTAAGAAAATATGCTTGAGATCACATTGTAGGAAAGGAAAATGGGCTTTCTTTCCTCTATTCTACAGGCATTCACAAAAAAAGAGAGGTGTGGTTCATGCTTCATCTCTTCCTTAAACCTTTGTTTCCATAGTAATTTTTTTACTGTTCTTGTAGTGCAATTTAAGGAGAGAAACATGGATCACAATGGATCTAGACTGGACTGGTTCTAGAAACATTGTTTGAAGAATTCTGAGGATACTTTTACCTGTAAATAAAAAAAGATGCTTCTGGTTTGGATTAGAGTTATTTTTTTGTGAACAGGACAGTTGGGAAAATGCAGAATGGTTTTCAGTGTATCAGGAAAAGAAGACCTTTTTGCAGAATGATTTCTTTGTAAATTCTGCAGTACCTACACTATATTGTCTTCTACTGGAGTAGGCAGACTGCAAGATCCATCTAAGATACATTCACAAATACTGTATTCTGGGTATTTGTGAATGTGTCTTAGATATTGTCATGGTTTAACTGGGAAAGAGTTAATTTTCTTCCTAGTGGTGGGTGCAGTGCTGTGTTTTGGTTTTGGGATGAGAATAATATTGATCACATGTTTTAACCATTGCTGAGCAGTGTTGCTGTTACCTCAACACACACTTTCCTCCTTTTACCCTTCTGATCTTCTCCCATCCCACCTGGAGAGAGTGAGGGGCTGTGTGGTGCTTAATTGCAGAGTGGGTTAAACTTGTCACTCTTACCTTGGATAGCACCTTCAGCACACCTCTGCATCTCAGGAAATTTTGCAGAACTTTTTGCAGAACTAAAAGCATCTTCTATGATGCTTTTTCTCTCATCTCCTCTCTGCCAACTGAATGTAGGAGTTGCAATATATTAGTATGCATTTGGTTTGTATACAATCAGCTGCCTGTGGACATATATACACAGAAAGTATTTGGTATCTTTGTGACCTTGAGATATGAGCCATTCCTCATTGACTAGCCTAAGAATACACATCCTGGTATGTTTTATTCATAACCCTATATGTGTGTGTAAATATACACATATATGCAAGTAAATATTCATTTTGTACATTTACACATTATAATGAGTGTGATTTATAATTTGAAAAATGAAAGCTAGTGGGAAAAAATCTTAAAAGTGACTATTATTTTCTCCTTTGATACCTTTCCAAATTGATGTTTCCATCTCATTGTTTTTGTATTTGTTTTTAACTTTATCTAAAAGATTTTAAAATGGGGTATTATTTAACAAAGAGGAAAACTTTACCACTTTCTCATGTAAAGCTAATGTGACAATAAAACTGTCAACAAGGAGGCAAGATGCGTCTCGCAAAAATCTTGAAACCTCTAAGTGGAATTTGCATAAAATAGTTCTGGTATTATTATTCACTGTTCTTTCAGTGACAGATATGTCAAGGCCTTAAAACCTAAAAGAACAATTATGCTATTGTATCTCTCGGAGGATTCAAGGGGTGTGTCTTTGGTGAAAAAGTGCTATTAGAGCTTTGAAAAGCAGTAAAAAGACAGCCCAAGGGGCTCTTTAGCTAGTCATTTTAAAAAGAATGCCTGGGCTTTAAGTGTCTTAAAGTACATTTATTCAACTCTTACTTTGTGCTTTAAAAAAACTGCTAATAATTAATGGCTGTAACATTTTTTTAACATTTGCATTATCTATAAATAAAAACTCTTGATAAAACCTTTATTGATTAACTTAAACTGTGATTCTCTACGAATGTTTCTGTATTTCTGTAAGCATATTGCAAAGAATTATATATAAGCTTTTTGGTTAAGCTAATATTAAGGAAATCATTGAACAATTATAGACCAAAACAGGAACTAATCAGTAAATCCATTACGTGAACAAGCTAGCTTAACATAACATGTCTGACATTAAAAATAAGGGATTGATAAGTAAAGTATCATTACAGCTGGATGTGCCACAGAAATCAGCAATCCAAATGTAATTTTATATTAAGCATGTTCTTGATTTTAGCTTTGGACTTGTTGGATTTGGTGTAAATATATATATATTTATATATTTTGAAGTTTTCAGTAGAGAACAAGTTGGAACAAGCCTTTAAAGTACGAAATCACTATGCAAAGAAAGAACGTGTAAAATAAGTATGATCCAAAAAATGGATCAGACCTGAGAATATGGAGCAAAGAAATGTCAAAAAGAATTTAGATAGGGAAAATCAAGACCTGAATTAGCAAACTTTAATTGTTGTCGACACTAGCCAGCTAATAAATGTATTTTAGTGTGAGACCAAAAATAGCATGAAATTAATTTATTTCATACCCTTCACTGTAGAATAGTGTAATTATGAACTTGGCAGCCAGGTGCTGGATTGGCCAGAGACCAGGTTAATATACAGTATTTGATTATAAAATGATTCATTATAAATATGGCAGGTCTATCTCTTTCTTATCAGGATTGTCATATATCAATATAAAGTAAATGAGGAAAAAGCACTGGCCTTAGTCAGCTACTTTTTGTTTTAAAAGCATACATTGCTGTTAGATCTAAAGTACAGTGACATGCTATTCACTTTTCACGGTAATAGACTCTTCACTGGTGGTGTGTGGAAACTCTTAGAGCAGTTGGTTTAATACAGAGAAAACAAGTTATGTTACTACACTGTAAATTTTACAACAGACAGAATACAGAAACTTCCATTAAAACTCTTTTAAATAACATTGCAAGTCAGTAGCTTTATCTTAATATTCTTTAGATATTCTATACATTAACTGTAGAAAATACCATAAAAGCAGAGTAATGCTAGCTATTTGGAAAATTTAAGCTTCAAAGTTTTTAATGGTGACCACTCCAGCAGTGGTTAGAAAGTCTGATGATATATATATATATATATATATATATATATATATATATATATATAAGGTCCATGAAATTTCAACTTTGTCATGCCAAGATTTTGGTAAAACCAGTAATAGCCAATTTCTGAATCTGGATGTTAATCTATTTTTTATGTGATATTCACTTAGTGTAAGAGTACATATTCTAATTGAACTCATGAGGACTATTGCAGAATGTCATATGAAGTTATGTGTGACTCAGGTTTTGCACTATGTGGTTCACTTTGGAGTTACATGGCTGGAAGTTTTGCCATCATACAGACATACAGAATCAGGGTTTTTGTTTTGTGATTTTGGTCACATGTTTCCTGTATGTGTGCAGATGTGTATGTGTGCATAGATAAGTATAGCTATGCTTCTGTATTAGAACTTAATTTTTTGCAGCACTCTGATGCTAGCTTTTGAGCCAGCATGCATTTTCTCACACCATTAGATGATTTAGGATTCTGCAATTATATATTGTGCAAGTGTGGATGGATAGCACTTTATAAACATAAGACTGAACTATACCTCTGATCTGTCCTTGAATTTTAGAATTGTCATTGACTTTACATGAAAAATTCTCCCTAGCTTTTCTCAGTGTACAGTACTGTTGTCTTTAAAAGATTAGGATTTATGAAGCAGAACATAATTGTCAGATTTTAAAATACAGTTAGACTTTCTTTCCAGCTGCATTCTTTGTTAAAAGCTGCTTAAATTCCCATATATTTAATGATGTCTTTTTAAATGACTTTTTCTGATTTAAACCCTTTCTCCACAATTTAATTTTTCTTCTTTTCTTTTTGTCTCCAGCTAATGTAAGAGCTTTCTGACAGGACCATATTTAATTAAGGAAACAGGCCAAATTCTGCCCTCACTTAAAACCTATTCAACTTCAAATTTGACAGGCAATGTAGAGATGGAAACTGAGCTGGCATTTGTCCTGGCTGATAGATTTTGTAAAGCTACAGGCAACAAGCTTGGTCAGAATGGGGCAGTGGTCAAGCATAGACCTTGCTGTGCAAATCCTCAGTGAGCAGGAAGGAGGGGAAGCACCTGCAGCTTTGGCTCTGAATGCTTTAGGCAAAAATAGTCTCTCAGTCTCAATTCCTTACCCCAGCATTTTTACCAGCCTTCATTGCACTTTTTCATGTGGGCACTTCATGAGCAGAATGTACTGACAAAGTATTTAAAAGAAAAAATAGGGCATTGGCCTTGCTATTTGGCTAAAAAAAGGGTAACAAAGAAGAGACCATTATTAGTTTGACAGAGAAATAGGGAGTCAGCTGTCAAACCTGGAATTAGTGCCAGAGTGGTGGGGAGGAGGTTCAATAAGGGCCAACTTGAGTAAATAAGCAGAGCAAAGCTCTGAAATAGGGGGAAGGAGCTTAAATATCATAATCAGGGTATTGATAGATTCAAGGTGTGGGATAGATACATCAGGTCAGACTGAAAGGCAAAGCAGATGTTCCTTTTGTAGAGGATTATGGAGAGAAGAAGGTGGCATGAATTTGTGGGAGGCTAGAAAAGAAGAGCTGTAGTGGATGAGGTATTAGGCTAAAAGAAAACAAAGACTTGGACAAGTGTTTCAGAGACACAGTCAGAAAAAAGCCCCACCTGGCTATTGACGACACAAGAAAGGGCAGAATTTGGATGCAGGCTGCTTATAGGGGGAAAAATATGAAAGGCAAGAAACCAAAGAACCTATTGAGCTCTGGGACCAAGAGAAAAGGTGATGATTTTATTATACACAGTGAATGATGTCAGTGTGAGAGGCACTCATAATAGCATTTCTCAAATGTGACAGTGCTAATGGGTTTGCAGACGTGTGACTCAGTGAAGTTGGCCCATTTTTTTTTCTTTTCTGAAAGAAGACGGACTTATCTAGATGACAGAAATAGCTATTGTCCCAGATGTACCATCCTTGCTCCCACAGAATTCTTTAGGAATGACTCTTTCAGGCAGTCTTCCATTCTCTAAAAGTCTCTAGAAGTCAACACACACCTTTTGAATGGATATATGTAAGTAGAGAATTTTTCTGTGTGTGTGTCAATAGGATGGTTTGCTTCTCCAATAGTGTGCTTGCCATTTGTTATAACCTTTCGTGTTAGCAATAGAGACATATATGGCAGTTTCTTTTCTCAGCTCCTCAATATCCAGTCATCTTAAAAAATGAAAGGAAAATTGTGAGAAATATTAATTTATATTCAGACTACTGTTTAAATTACTACATATGAGACATTGGTTTGTATCTTGTAACATCTTGATGTAACTGAGGGATTTATATTGGTACAGAAAGTATTAAAAAATTATTGTGTGTGTCAGCTTACTAGTTTTGGAGCTTTGGGGACAGGGACTGTGCCTTACTGTTAATCATGAACAACACCAAGTACAAGAGGGTCCTGACCTCCTGGTCCTCCAGGAGTGCTCTGATAAATAATAGTAGCTGGGAAAGAGTCATTGTAACACATTGCTATTACTGTTGTAGTTTAAATGGAAGGATCATCTTGACAGGACCACAAGTCCTCGTCTTTGGAGGCAGATATTGTCCTTGTTATGTTGAATTCGGTAAAAGGCATCATTACTATGTCAATCCCTGACCCTGGAAGTTGCTGAAAACCCTAAATTTCCAATGAATGCAGGTGTGCTCCAGGCGATTGGCATCCTTCACCATCAACCCCTATTCAAATACATTCATGCACATGTGCCCCTAATGTATATTGGGCAAAAAACTTGATCATCTGTTCATCTCTGAGAAACAATATGTGAGAAACCTGAACTGTGATGATGCCATCACTCTCAGGAGAGGCAATGGCTAATCAGTAATAGCAAAGTGAAACTGAGAATGTTTTGGCACACTAAATGTTGTGCTGTGCTTCTTTACACAGTCTTCTGTTCTACCCCTCATGGAATAGATCCACCTCATATTGAATGCCTTGCTGTGCCTCCCTTCATATGTTCTTTACAGAATTGATCAGAATCTGATTGTATTTGGTTGATGTGAGAGCTGGAGCTGCTCTCCACACTCTGCCTTAAGGGCACTTCTCTTTCTCCCACCAAAATGAGAGAACAAAACAGTGTTGCCTTGACTAGGGGCTCAACTCTGGGTCTAAGAGCAAGTTGTGCTGCACTAGAAGCACTGCAGGAGAACCCTGGAATGGGTGCTAACTCCCAAATAAATTTCAAAAGGAAAGTGAGAAATTAAGAATGGGATGAGAACAGGCCCTCAGATTTTTTTAATCCCATTGAGTCTTTGCCCAAGAGGTTTAGTAGCATGCTTAGTCTTAAACTTGGTGGTATCGTAATACTTTCTGGGTATTTTAAATAATTCAGATGGTGTCACCTGTCATTAATCTATGCCTCCTCTGCCAGTCAGGGTTCTGACATTGTCTGTGGGTGGGATCCAGTACCTGAGAAGTTTCATTGTGTTCCCTGCTGTTTCACATCTGAAGAAGGGCTTGCATGCCTGAAAGCTCATCTGTTCTTTTCTAACTAAGTCAGTTGGTTTAATAAATTCTATTACCCTTCTGTACTAACCCTGCTTCTAGTCCATTGCTCATTGCACTGTGCTTTTTCCTCAATTACCCTTAAATGCAACACCTTCCTCTTCAGTTTTAGACTTTTTTCCTCTTTTCCTATTTTCTTCTCTATCATCCCCCTAGGTACATTTATTTCCCATGTCTGTTTAATTTTGAAAGACAGAACATAAAACACAATTAAACTTTACACATCTGAATATGCTGCTTTCTTGGCCTGAGTTGCCTTTCACACCTATAAGGCTTTGTCTTTTTCTATCCATTAATCTTTGCTTTTGAAGGCTTCAGCATTCTTCTACTAGCAGCCTGTTTTTATGAAAAGCAGCACTGCAGGACAGATGCAGAAAAGGTAATTAGAGTAAGTTTTGTCTTGATGAAAATGACTGTGAGAAGAAGTTTGACATGAAAGCATTTTCGTCTAAAAATTTGGAGGCAAAAGTACTTTTAAAATTTTAAAACAACAAAAATCACTCAGGGAGGTAAATATTGAAGTAAGTATATATATATTTATGCCAGTCATTCAGAGAACATTTCATTACGAACCAAGGAATTCACAGAAATTACCCAGTCCATGGTGACTTGTCTCTCATACTGTTCCCATTCACTATGCAAATATTAAACTAAAAATCATTTTTTCATCAGGGCAGAAGATAGAAGTATGCGACCATTTTCATAACTGGATACCATGCTGTAATTATCAAAATAAAAATTACAAGTTAAGTTTACATTTGAAATTACAGAAAAGCACACTCCAGGAATCTAAACACAATTAACTCTTTCTTTTGGAAAATAATGTCACTTGTTTTGCCCCCTTTATAGTCCTTTAAATCACTATGATGAGGGCTTAGAGAGGTGACTTTCATCCATATCTTTCATCAGTGTTTACTAGGACCATTAATTCAGATGCAGTTTTAACTACAAGTCAATTGCATTTTCAATACATCTTGAAAAGCTTTCTGATCATTCTCTTTCCTGTCTCAAAATTGTTCTTACCCTCTCCCAGACATCACAAAGAAGCTAATGTAGAAATGACCTGTTGGTGGATTTCTAAGAAGCTGTCAAATTAGGCACATAAATGAAGGCAAATTTCAATTACTGTAGCCTCTCTCTTCCTCATCATACGGGAAATATCCCTCAATAGTGTATCAAAAGAGAGGCATTCAAACAAACTTGTTGCAGTAAACAATACTGCAGCAAAAAAATAGCATAATAAATTTTTTGTGATCTTTTGGAAAAACTGTTAATTTTGTGGGGATTTCTAGAAAAAAGTGCCAATTTCACGGAAATTCAGGAGGGTAAGGTAGATTGGAAAGTTTTTCTTGGGAGGCATAAAAACTGTAATGATTGTAAAAGACATACAAACTTAATAATCATGAAAGCAACACTCTCTTACTGGTATATATTAATCACCTCATATCATTTTGGCAATATGTGGAAACATGATGTTTTACCACAAGTGTGATGAAATGCATCTTTACATTAATTTCCAAACAGTTCTAAAAATGGAGCCTTAAATCAATGTCTCATGGAGCTCTCTGGGGGCTCAAATTGTTCTTCCTCCTTATTGAAGCCCAGAAGTATCAAGGTCATCTCGAGTCTAGATATCTAACCCATGTGACTAAACAAGTGTGGTTGATTGTTTGAATAGATTATAAGACTGAGGAGTTTGTTATTTCTCCCCGCCTTTTGCTCTGAGGTTTCTGAGGGCATGGGCAGAGCACATTGTATGAAAGCAGAACACACAGCCACTAGTGGCAGCAGTTTACTGTTGAATTTGAAATTAATGTACAATAAAAGGTCAGAAAAATCACTAGAAGTTTTGTGATTGTTTAGATTTTTAGTGATTTACTTATCTGCTATAATGTAATCAGTGAGAGAGGTGAAAGACATACCTTGTGTCTTTCAAAAGAGTAAAAGGTGTGGAATTTGTATTTACCTGTTTCCAAAATTTCATTCAATCCTTCTCATTAAGCACTGTCTGCTTCTAGTGGAGAATGCTAATACCCAGACTGAAATTATTAAAATAATATAGAGAGCTTAATATAATTTTCACAAGACAGGTAGTGATAGCTGCTCATATGTGAGCACCCTTTGCAGTTAACAGCTGATGCTGACTCTGGAGCAATGGTTGCATTTTTGGTGTGCTTTGGGAGCTGTTTGAGTCCTCTGGTCCAGATTTGAGAAAGCTCCAGATCTGTGGTGTCAGCACTCAACTATTAAAATTTCTAAAGTCTTATTTATTATGTTTGTCATCTTGAGATGCAATTGCATGAGAATGAATGATGCTGCATTTTATTAGCTATGCTGAACTAGAATCACAGACATGTTTATTTGTATACAATCAAAATAGTAGAATTTCTGAATGAAGGATGTTTACCAGATCTGAGATGGTATCTTTTTCCTTTGAAATTTGTTGTTAAAATTTCATCATCTACATTTGCTGATTACTAACGTCTCTATGTCAATCAGATTATGGGTTTCTTAAAATAGTCACAAACTAAGGGAATTCTTATGGCATTCTAAAAGAAGTTTCTCTGGAGCCACAAAAAACAAAACAAGAAAAAGAAAAAAGTCACAGTCAAAAGGTAAGACCTCAGCTATCCCCAAAGTAGTGTGGAAAGCACTTCCAGAAGAATGAGGGGATGTACTCTAACCTGGGCATAGTGTAGAAAGAACCTGTATACTATCTTTCATATACAGTACTTAACAGAGAGATGGCTCTTTATAGAGTTGTAACTTTAAAAGGCAGTTTTATTGACTTACAGAATACCTGTAAGTCCAGCAAAAGATTAAATATTATCTCAGAGAAGTCCACTATAGTATAGTGAGAGATCAAAGGGTTCCATTAATAGTGCAGTAGGAGGCAAAATATGTATATATATAGCAAAGGTTTATATAGCACTGATGAGACTCCTCTAGGGAGCTGGAAGAGACTCAATAGGTGAGAAGGAAGTAAGAGGGGGAGAGATGGGTGGGAAATTATTGCCAGTCTAGGAGGAGGCAGAACAAATTATTCTAATGGCAGTTTTTAGCAATAAATCTTGAATGCACAAGCTGATAGCAATAATTGAATGTGATAAAATCCTAGACAGTGAACTTTCTTTTAACACAAACATGTCAAGACAAAAATAACAAGTCACGTAAAGACCCTCCACCTCCTTCCTGACATCATAGTTCAACATTAGTCATGGTTGGCAAACTTACCCTGAACTTAATGAAACAAAATTAAAAAAAAAAAAAAAAAAAAAAAAAAAAAAAAAAAAAAAAAAAAAAAGCCATAATGAGAAAAAAAAAAATTACCTATTCTTCAACTAGTTGTGCTGGGAAGGACTTCTAGAGGTGTATATTTTTTGTAACTCTCTAATGGAAAAGTGAAGAGATAACATTATTCCAGTTCCAAAAATCCTGGAACTAATAGAGACTGTAGGTAAAAAGTCCAGCTGAGGCCACAGATTAACACGTAAACTCTGCCAACTACTATGCTAAAACTATAGAAATAGTTCAAAATAGTAGATTTTGCCTTTCATGTTTTTTATATGAAATCTGAAAACATTTTGAAATAGAGCACAGAATATGGTCATTTTCTCTGTCTGAAGACAAAAGAAAATAAAGAGTTCTGAGAAGCCAAAGAAACTCACCTTGAGTCACACTGAAATTTTGACAATGCTTTAAAACAGTTCCTGCTTTCTTGCTTAAGTCTTGAAAGCTGGACTTCCCTCTCTGTGCCACTCACACTGCATATTTTCCTCCAGGATTTCAGCACAAATAGTTTCTAGGCCCATGGCTGAGGATGCCTGTGAGGATTTGAACATAAAGGGTAGCAATTCCAGAGCATGATTTTGACAAATAGCAGGAAAGGACAGAAAAATAAGTAAAATAATTATTACACCAAATAATTGTATCAAAATTTGGAAGTAACAGCTGAGGTGACTAACCAGGGAACAAAGGCAATCAGGCTCCACTGAGGGTTTTGTAGCCATCTAGGTAATCATTTATTTACTGTTTGATACAGTGAAACCAAGAGCTACTTGCTGCTGCCGACCTGAGACACAAAACTCGTGGTGAGCTTCCATCTGAGGGGAAGACAACATGCATCATTGCTACAATGTTGAAAACTTCTGTCAAACAGGAGAGAAAAAGGTGAACACCATGAACTGCATTTCAATCAGGGCAGAAGTGAGCAAACTACACCCTCAGTTCAAGAAGAAAAACATGTTTCCTTTTAAACATGATATAGACAATTTTTCAGTGCTCAAAACATTAAACTGCATGGTATTAACTGAACATGAGGGTGCAAGATTTGTACTTGTTTTCTGTGGCTTTAAAAAGTACATTTATGGGAAATTATGCCACTTTAGCCTCCCCCTCCCAACCCTACAGAAAAAGAAAGAAAATCCCAGTAGCTTTCTTTCTGTATAACTTCGTATACATTGAGATTTGTTTGTTAGAGAGAATTAGATCCTTTGGCAAATGAATCATCTACCATGCTCCATCTTTTCTTCCTCAAGAGGGTAGAGCCTTAGGCTTTGCATCAAATTGCACAGTACACCATTTTTTAAGTTGTTGGAGTTTATTTCTAGTTCGCAAATTATTTGATTGAGTCAAGTGCAGTCATGAGGTGGAAAAGTGGTGATAGATGAGTATGATAAATGCACTTTGAAGAAAAGTGCCTCAAGAAAGCTGTGCAGATGTATTCAGCTGCATAATATCAAATTTCCATGAAAAGGGTAGCCATTGATACACTAGAAGCACTCCCACTAATGGAATCATAATTAGTGCAAGCTACTTGCATCCTGTGCAAAGTTAACTCTCCCTTGTCACAGATAAGAGAGTAGTAGTATTTTAGTAAATCTCAATGCTTTCCTACTTGCACTTTCAAATGCACTTAAAATTTAATCCTTTCTCAGATGATAATTGGTGATTGGGATTGCCTACTAGAGCTGTATTTGGAATTTTCCTGCTCTATATGTCACTTACCAGATGCTGAAATTAAGTTTTGGCATTCAGTGGTGTGGATTGTTTAAGGACCCTGGGCTTAGGCAGGAACTACCATGGACTGCAGGCTCAAGTGCTGCTTCTGAATTATCTGCATTGAAGTATCATGGGAACTTCACACTGATGTCTCTTTCAAATTGCAATCTGCATGTACCCACTGAATAATGAAAGCAGAGGAAAAATATAGAAAACTAGTGATGTAAAGGATTTATACTGGATTTTTTTTTTTTTTTTTTACTTTCAATAATTTCAGACAGTTTTTGTGTTAGGTTTTGGCCTAAGAATTTTCCTTGAAAACCAAGGCACTTTAGGGTCTTCCAAAAGCAAAAAACAAACAAACAAAAAAACAAAAAACAAAAAAACCCAAAAAAACCAAAAAACCAAAAACAAACAAACAAACAAAAAAACCAAACCAAAACCAGAACAGTTTACAATGAAGATATTATCTCCTACTCTAGAGATTGCTTTCTAGCAATAGATGGCAGTGAATGGCTACATCACCATTCAGGGCAAGGGCTTCTGAGCTCCTTGAAGCACTGGTACAAATGAGCAATCCTTTCTAGAACACCAAAGAAGACCTGGTGTTTCATATGCTTGGTATTATTCAATTTTGGTTTTTATGATTAAATACTTAGGTCTTAGCTGTGCTACTGCTGGTTACAGTATCACAGAAGATATAGCTGATGGCTAAACAAAGAGTCACTACAAGAGATTCAGCAGAGGTCCATGTGGAACTGCCAGGTCCTGTTTGTCAATACAGTATGAAGAATACAAATAAAATTAGGTTCTTCAGGCTTGGTATGGTGCCAGTGAAAGCAGTGGAGCTTCTCTGATTTATAGAGGAGGAGCATCTCAACTGCAACATTTTATTACGGGGTAACTGAGTATGAGGAAATTGTGCACATTGTATAGATTCTTTCTTTTTGGTAACAGCAAAATGGGATTTTACCAAACTTCAAATGAGAAGTCATTTTTAGTGTGTAAATTTCATTATTGTCAGAGGATGAATGTGTAAAGTGTGACTGATTAAATCCCATAGTGTTTATTTTAAACTGTTCTGTATTAGTTATCAAAGCATTTTCTGTAGTTCACTACCCTGCTCAAGTAGAAGGATTTATAGAAATATTACTTGGTAAGAAAGGGTTAAAAAAGTGAAAGATAAATAGCTCCAAGTGTCATTGTTTTAGTAACAGTAATGATATGTCTCTGCTACAGTGCAAAAAGAAAAGAAAAAATGCTGACAAGAAAAGAAACATCACACTTTAAAAAACTTTACTGAGTCTAAGGAAAGCACTTTTAAATTTGTGCCAGTTACAGTAATTAGTAAACTTGTTCTTAATAGTGTTGTTAAAATGTAATTTTTTCACACTTTCTCTGACTTTGACACTGCTGCTTTTTAAACTTCATTTTGCACTTTGTTCCATTGTTCTTTAATCTTCTGCACTTTGCATTTAGTATCACTGAAATTTCGCACTTACTATGTCAATAACATCTGGCAAAATTGCCACCTATTAAGAGTAAGTGTTCTTTTTTCTCCTGTGAGAAATGTGATGGTGTATTATATTGGTTTCCCTTGAGAGGCTAAGGAGACAATTTTAAAGCAGATAAATGCATTAAAGAAATAACCTGAACTACAAGAGAAGGTTAACGAAAGTCAGAAACTTTTTACTTTTTTTTTTTTTTTCACCCTTTTTTGCTTTGATAAAAGCATCCTGTACATGTGGGGAGTTCAGTTATGCAATGTTTTGCTCATTTGGATGTATGTTGCATTTTGTAATGCTGCTGCAGGATAAGAGATGTTCTCATAGGCTTTTAACTACAACTTTTTCTGGCCGTGTTGGATATGTGTCAGTTTAGTGATGCATTGCAGCAAATTGAGAACTGCTAGAGCATAGTGAAAACATGGAAGTGATTTTCCAGAGATGATGTAGCCAGGAGTAGGCCTGGCTTTGAGTTCTCCACCTCTATGGTCAAGCACTATTCCAGTTCATTTGTGCATGGACTGACTGTCAGGTTCCTTCTCACAGCAGAAATATTCTACTGAAGGAGGATGTGATGGGTTGGAGTGAAATCATCATCCTAACTTCCTCTGCACTTACCAGCCCAGACAGAAAGTTTGTGAACTTTGACATCACCCACAGCCATAAGATTGACCCACTTTCTATGTGCTGTCTTCCACAAGGCCTTCCTTGTGGAAGTTAGGGCATACACATTCATCTCTGCACATAGTCTGGCTTTTAAAGTGTACCACCTTTTCCCAAACTGTATAAATATCTTTAGTATGCATATGGCACTTATATATACAGAGCCTGTAAATGAAACTGAATTTAGAGAATGAAGTACAGCCTAAATGACAGATTTTCCTTTGCCATGGATAATATCTACGTGAAACTGAGTCCCCCATGCTATACGGATGCTGAAATGATGCTGAACTTCACATAATTGCACACAAGATAAAGAAGGAAAAAACTTTACAGGAGAAAATTCTGTACCACTGTTTACTCTGCGGAGTCAATTTTCATAACACAATTTCCTATGGCACTGCATGGATGTGAGCTGTGAACGGCTAAAGAAAATACAGTGTGTTCCAAGGCCTGTCAAAAATGTGAGGAATCTTTTCTTTGACTTTGGGAAAGCTTTGGCCTGAGTCCTTATTATAAAAGCACACTGTATGGTTTGATTGAAAAAAACAGGAGGAATGGGAATACAGTGAACGGAGACACAGGGATTTTGGTACTTAGGCAGATTGTGGAAGGGCATTCCATATCTGCAAAACCTCATGTCAGGACTCAGTGTTGCAAACACTGTGATATCTGGCTTTGCATGAGGGATGTGAATTTTGCACCCAGCTACACACACAGCCCGAGTTAGAGTAATGAGAACTGTGCATATATTGAATCACAGAGAGAGACTTGAGCAGAAGAAGGTCTGTCCCCATGGAAAAGTGACTTAACAATTAGACTAAAGAAAGGGACTCTCCTAAAATTGGTACACTTGAGCTTCATTCAGCATATTGTTAAAGAATAAATAGATACATTCTTCATCTCTGTGCAGATACATGTATGAGAATCAAAACCATTAATGGCTTGAATTTGTATGCTTGAATTGAAAAGAAGTTTTACTTGAGTAAAGCAACATAGGGATGAGTTCAATGTCTTCAATGACTTTGATATATACAATTCCTATAAAACACATCTAATCTAAAATAATTTGAACTAATAATATTATAGATTTTCATGTTTCTATGGTTTTCAATTTACACATAATATTTGTAATGGCGTTCATTAGCTTTTTTCAGTATAAATCTACTCAGGTGATGTGTTCCTGCTTAAACTTTGAATGTATCATTTTGGAGGACATAGAAATAGCAAAATAAGGCATGCTTGAATATTTTCACTGTTTTCTTTCTTCCATGTATACAATTAAGGCTCAGATATTTGCATCTCAATTGATCCTGTATTATAATATGGAGTTTACATATCA